>NC_135740.1:45098449-45265949 GCF_041903045.1 Epinephelus lanceolatus
GGTCTGTAAGGAGGCAGGTTGGAGTGTATGGATGAGGTGGATGGGTCACAAAACACAGGACTTTCCCCTGGAGATGATAACGTCATTTGTGGTGTGCTAATTCTGGGTCAGCTGAAATAATTAAATACTTATAACATACATGGATGGGAGGAAAACATGGGATCCTGACCTGTTGAAAAAAGTGTAGGAGCAGCTGGACGACGGTCTGTGATGTAATAGCTCAACTGGGAAACAAGTCCAATACTAACAAGCTGAAAGGGGGCATATCTCCACCTATCGTAGTGGTGTTGGACATCTTCAGTCAATAAATGGATTCCCTTCCTGTGCTTGTATACTGGGACAAGGACAGTAGTCCAAGCAAATGGCTTAATTGAACTGTAACTGTATCTTAACTTAACTGTGCATGTTAACATACTGACTGATTGGTTTGTCTGTTCTGGGCTAATGTAGAAACATAGCGGTGCAACATTGCAGACGAGGAACTACTTCCTATGAAGATATAAATGTCTCGGTCTAAGGTAAAGAAAACACAACGATTCTTATTTTTAGGTGATTATACACCAAAGAAAACAGACATCTTACTATATAATGATGAAAACTCTGTGTCTGTTCCACGTTTTTCTCCTCACTGACTTGGTCAATCCATGTGGCACAGTGGTAGAGGGTCATGGGAGGATGCCAATGAAGCAATATTACATCAATTGAACAATTTTGCCTCAAGAACCCATAACTTCCGCTTATATAGATTTTCCACCATTTTGAATTTTTTGAAAAACACTTCAAATGGATCTCTTCCTAGGAAGTTTGAGCGATCTGCATGAAACTGGGTGAACATAATCTAAAGTTCCCTCTTGGCAAAAGTTGGAAAACTTACTAAAACTGAGCTTCTATAAGGCAATGAATATTGCGGAGGGCGTGGCTCATCACATAAAGGTGTATAACATCTCAAGGGTTTCAGCCATCACCACGCAACTTTGTAAGCATATGACCACACATAATCTGAGGGGACCCCTCCATTATTGACCCCATCAAACAAAATGGGGGCGCTAGAGAGCTCATTTCTTATCTAGGCCTAACCGCCATATGGACTTTTACTGAACTTGGTAGATATGTAGAACAGGACGCCTCAAGGTGACTGGAGAAATTTAACTCTAATTGGCAACTGGGTGGCGCTATAACAACAGAAAAATGCTTCAAAATGGCTAAAATGCGATCGATCGGTGTGGCTCCCCCTGTGGGCCAATGTTTGGTATGACTAAGTCATGGTATAGTATGCTGTACTCAATGGGTATGGACTAGTTATATAATATTCTATTTCTGCTAGTATATCCCCCTAAATCCTCCACACTGGAGCTGTAAATATATGTATACCATCTTTAAAGTGACAGGATGCTGTTAGTCTTGTGAAAACAGGCCAGCACTGCAGTGACCAATCAGCTCGTTCCTCCGTGTACATACTGTAAAGTGCATTCAACCTCAGAATGTGCCACCCTGAGGGAAAACACACTACACAGCTGTTAACAAAACATCTGAGCGGCTCAGCAAACACTGCTTCTCCCTCACTCAAACTACACACAGCATCCCTGTAGCACCATTTATCATGGAAAAGCCCCCCGAGCACCCTCCTACAAAACTCTCAACCTAAACACAAGCAGAGCTTTATAAATCTCCACCCTGCGCTCACATTCTTCTTCTTCGTCTTTCTTCTCACACACACCATTTTAAGCCCATCCCAAGAAAAGAACGAACAATTCCCCCGTTTCTGCAGCTCGTCTTGAAACAAGTAATGGCTCAGGAAAAGCTTTAGTGAGTGCAGAGCAGAGTGAAGGGGAAAGGCAGCTCCATTGTGGAGTCTGGACTACTGCATTTGTACATTTAAAAATTAATTTTCACAGCTTTGACGTGCAGACATAAAAACCTTTATTTAATTAGGTCCCACTGAGATCAACATCCCATTTCAGGAGAGACCTGAGCACATAAATAAAGACATAAAGCAAACAACATCAAATGTACAGTATCAGTCTTTGGTGATTAGACCCCATCGTGATGTCTGTTTCAGGAGGTTGGTAAAGACGGAGTAGATCAGGGATTGGCTAACAAGGAGAGGGCTATAATCAGCTGATTAGAGGAAGTGGTGTGATAGACAGAGAATTGCGAATGTAGTTTAGACATCCAGAGTAGAGCCGCTGCTCCTTCATGTCAAAAGGGGTCAGCTGAGGTGGTTCGGGCATCTGATCAGGATCCTCCTGGGTGCCTCCTGTTAGAGGTGTTCCAGGCACGTCCCACTGGTAGGAGGCCCCGAGGCAGACCCAGAACATGCTGGAGGGATTATATATCTCATCTGGCCTGGAAACACCTCAGGGTCCCCCAGGAGGAGATGGAAAGAGTTGCAGGGAAGAGGGACGTCTGCGGTGCTTTGCTCAGCCTGCTGTCTCCACGACAATCATAGAAATAGTACACACATCCTGTAAAATTAACCTAAACTGACCTTAAATGCCACTTCCAGACGTACTCAAAGTAAACTGAAATCTGTTCTTGTTCCATTTTTAGAATATGTACATACATGTTCTCATTTAAAGTTTTTGTTTTTTTAATCTTGTCCTGAATATTTTCTTGAAAAAAGCTGCTGCAGATGATGAGAACTGGGAGGTATTAGCTGGAAAACACTATGGCCTCACATCGTCCAAAGTTTAAGAAGGTTACAGCTGAGGTTTTGTCCTGACACTTAAAAAAAAGAGGGTAAAACAACATACTGAATGTGGTCATGGACTTTCCACGTCCACATATGACGTCCAAGGTACCCTGTGTGTGTTGGTTGTTGACGTTCTGGGACGCCGTGTCAACTTCAGCCTGTTACATGCATTGTCTGTTTTCAAAATACACTTCTGTTTTCACAGGAAATGTACAGTTTGCATACAGTCTCGTTCAAAATAAAAGCACTACATCAGTACAACAAATTTATGTTGTTTTTTTTTTTTTTTTACTTCAATAACACACTCTTGTGATTGGGTTCAGGAAAGAAGAACAGGGTCTGGCTTTACAGTCTTAAGCGAACGCTGGCCTCCCGGGTGAAAGTCGGTGGTTGCTGGACCCATCTGCAACTGCTCCCACCTGCCCTACTCAGTCTCTCGCTTATCAGGTGATATCAGGCCGACGTGAAAGGACAGCTTTTTTCACTGTCATTGACCAAGCACCAGTATTTGACAACTTCGGAGTGAGACAGCTTGCGCGTGAGGCCCATTTTTGAAGCTCATCAGAGAAAACAGCATGAGACTTCTGACTGAGCCAGACGGAAACACTACAGTCACATTTTGCAAAGTTGCATCAGACTACTGACACATATACACATATGGCATCACAAGACTTTAATTACACCAGTCATACAGAAACTTTTCATGTGTTCTAATATTGCTCTTTTTTGAAATAAATGATAATGATAAATGAAATAATTTCATCAGAACATCTCTCAGAATGACACGATCCACACACACAGCTCAAACTGATCATAATATGCTGCATTGTTGGACAAAAATATAAATGTGTTATGTTGGTAGAAGACACGACTGCCCACTTTCTCCTAATTAGTTTCTCACAAAGATAGTGACAAGAAGCAAACCCAAAAACATCCCCCTCCAACAGTCTGTGGGGACATTAGAGACACTGGAGACAGATTATTATGCAGAACATGGATCACTATCTGTGTAATAAAGTCATGTTAGGTGCAGAAATCTAGTTAACAATGGAGAGAGTCGGTGGTGCTGCAGTTTTTTCTCTTTTGTTTAGTGGATTTCTGGGAGTGTTTGAGTTCAAAGCTGCAGCAGCAGAGACAGGGAAAAAAAGCAGCAGGAGCTGGTGAGAATTCATCAGTGGGTTTACACTCTGCATGGGCAGCGTGGAGCGAGAGGAACACTAAAAATACACCTGTAATATTC
Source organism: Epinephelus lanceolatus (assembly GCF_041903045.1). Taxonomy (NCBI): domain Eukaryota; kingdom Metazoa; phylum Chordata; class Actinopteri; order Perciformes; family Serranidae; genus Epinephelus; species Epinephelus lanceolatus. The sequence continues at coordinate 45,102,382 of NC_135740.1, forward strand.
TTTAACCAGCACAATACCCTCCTGCACATGTTCAGTCAGACACACAGAGATTAGCAATGAATTCCAAATGACTTCCTGCACAAAAAGGCGAGGTGCATGAGGATTAGATATTAAAAGATGAAATTCACTTCAGGGAAACATAGACAGAGCTAATTATCATCGCATTAATCTCATTGAAGAAAGAATTACAAAATAAGATAAAAGCTTTATTGATTGTGAGCGTTGCACAACAAGTGACCAGAGAGATGAAGCTGAATACAGAAGAGAAGAAGAAAATATAAACAGATAAATCAAAGTTAGAGAGCCACAGGAAGTTTCAGAGCAGTGTGCAGAAAAAAGAAAATGTAAATGCAAAACCAGCAGAGCTGCTTCCAGATATAACGGATAACAGACTGGATTTATATCTACTGTGTATATATATATATATATATATATATATATATATATATATATATATATATATATATATATATATATATACACACACATATATATATATATATATATATATATATATATATATATATATATGTATATATATGTATATATACTTTATATATTTAGTCACCCCACTTTGGTTCAAATTAAAATGTCAACAGCAATGTAAATGTCATTGACGACCTTTTTTCCATGACAAAAACAAGGAGTTAAAAATTGATCTTTATAATTTAAAGTAAGATGAGATCTATGTTTCATTTTCGTTGACAAGACGTGACGAAAATGTTAGTGGTGAACTATTGGACATTGGAAGCCGAGAACAGCAGTGCTTGCAATTATCCTGAAATGCCGCATGAGTGACAGGCTGGTAAACTCCAGTAAATAGTCTGCACCAGCCATGTGTGCCTGACTGTGGACGGTGGAGCTGCTGAATGGATTTGTGGAGTTTGTTAGAGGCAGCGGTGGCTGTTAGCAGCTAGCTCCGCTCGTTAGCCGCTGAATGGCGGTTAGAAAAAATAAAGTAGAAAATAATTGTCCAAATTACATTTTCATACAACCTGTCACCTTGATTCTAATTTCTGATCCATGAATTAGCCTCAATGGATTAATTGAAAGATAAAAAAATACATATTGAAAACATAAGTTTCATGGTGACTGTGGGGCCACTGGCTCTCCAGCATGTTGTGGGTGCAGTTTATTGAATTATGTCTATTTATATGAACTTGCATAATGAAGTGTTGGGTATTTCTTGCCTTTACATATATATCTTGTACATAGAAGATCTGTCTGTGTTTGTGTGGTATGTTATGGACCTTTCTCTGTGTCCTTAATGAATACATCATAATTATTATTATAATGACTAAAAGTTCACTAAAATGTTTTGAATTTTCTTCGACTAAATCTATGAAGGATAAAAATGACTAAAATGTGACTAAAGCTAGTAAACATTTTTGTTTCAAGACTCAGACTAAATCTAAAATAGCTGTAAAAAAAATTAACTCCGCTCAACAGCAACAGGACGCACTGTAATTAAATTTAATTCAAACATTCATGGTCTCCAGAGGATGTTTCCCCATGACTTGAATGATCCTCTGACGTTTCCTCTGGTGCCTCCATCAGGTCCACATCTGTAGTTTTATGTGACATATCTCAACAACTGCTGAACAGATTGTGATGAAAGTCAGTACACACATTCATCACCACAAAATAAATTATAATAACTCTGGTCCCTTCGTACAGCGCCAAACAGGTTTGTCACAGTATATAACAATTGTTACCTTATTACATGTTGTTTTTATTTCCTTCATTTGGGATTGAACCTTTTCTTGTTATGAGATGTGTGAATCACTCATAGTATATATTTACCTCACTTTCATTTGCAGTTTCTTTCAGTGTGTTTTTTTTCTGGTAGGGTTACATCAATATGTCATGTGACCTGTGTCACGTGACCTCTACATGAGTTCTTAATTACACACCTGTTACCAGTGCACTTTATACCCTGATGAAAACTGTTTAGTCGAAATGCGTTGGTTTATCCGTGTATCAATAAAGGATTTTTGTTTTTCATTTTTTTATTTTGTCATTAATGATTTCAAAGTCCAACAGCACAGCACTAATCATCAGGTGACAAACAAAAACAAACAAACAAACAAACAAACAAACAAACAAAAGTCCCTATGACACAGCCAAAGCCCACTCCCTCCATCTGTATGTTACAGTTGTAGTTCATGTCAGGACAGTGTCTAGCTCTTGTTTAATAATTTTATAAAAAACAAAAACTGATTCCAGATCAGCAAATATGATTCTCTACGGTTATGCAGACTGGCTATCATTAACTCAAATGATGCATCCTCTGTCATTAACTTAACCCACTCTCTATACTCAGGTCTAAGTTGCCTTTTCTTGTTGCGAGGGACGACCCCAGCAGCTGAGATAAAGCCGGTCAGGGCGAGAGCAAATGCTGCTTTGGAGATCTTGGGTAGACATGACCTGTCCCCCCCAAGAGGTAAAGAGAAACTTTTTAACTACAGTCAGAGCACCTTGGACTGTCTGTACTGTGGACTGTCACACTGGGTGAGCTGGCCAGTCGGTGTTTTTTACCTTTATGTAAAAATACGTTTATGTTACAGAACTAAAACCAAAGAGGATGGACGCAAGCAGAGAGAGAAGGACAGACTGACTGACTGACACCAGCTCAGCTACAGTCCTGCAGTCAGACCAGGTGAGCTGAATCTCCCTGATGACCTGACTCCGCCCACCAGGCTCCTGGCAGGAAAGTCCTGCTCACAGAGCTCCATCACACCATTAAGAAAAAAAAAAAATATATATATATATATGCACTACACATAATGTCACTGAATTATTGCTGCAAAAAAATGCATAAAGAGAAAGAAAAACTAATTTTATTCAGTTTTGATCTTTATTTTATTTTGCTTTCTGGTCTGTGTTTTAATGTTTTAAATAAAATACCCCACATTCAACAGAGGAAATAAAACTACAGGACAGAGTCTAATCAACCAAAATCACAGAGAGCAGCAGAATAATTTAGATGTAAAACTGGCTGGAGTTTGGACACACGTAAGATCCTTCAGCTCCACTCATATGAAGCGTTGAACCCAAAGAGTTTAATGTGTTGGTTCTGACTTCAGGTTCCACCTTCTGACTTCTCTTTAAAGTTCCTCTCTCCTCGCCACCTGCTGCCAGGTTTACAGAAAACTTTATGCAAACCAGACTCTGACCTCGTTGTTCAAAGTGTTTCACACCTGAAACTTTGAACCAAACGAGGTCGAGGAAGCAGCTCCTGCGCTCCTTTAATCTTTAAAGAACACCGAGCAGGAGCATGTCTCTTCTGTTGCCTTTTAATTTACAAATGAAATGTAAAGAGGCCGCTTTCAGTAAATCACAAATACATATTTTGGAGAGCAGACGGCTCAGAGGAGCTGTAATCCCACATGGATTCGTCCTTTGTTGAGCCTCCTGTGTGATTTTGTCTTTTAGCTGAAAATGAATGAAGGTCTGCATCCAGACTGCCAGAGAAGGATTTCATCCATTCCAACTTCTTTTTCTAAATGAACAAACAGCGCTCTCCTCTTCTGAGCTCCAGCCACATCCTGTACAGTCTCACGGCTACGTTTCCATGGCAACAGTGTCCGACTGGGTACACATGGGAAAGCAGCGAGAACAGAAAGAGAGAGCAAGAGAGGAGGAGGAGAAAAAAAAAAGCAAGAGAGAGAAAGTTTCTCCTTGGAAGAGCAAACCTGGCCGAGGCTTTGACTGGCATCACATGCGCAGACCTGCTGACTGAGAAGTTCAGCTTTTTCTGTGTTGCCCTGCAGCACAACGACGTTCCCATGACAACTGCATACCTCGGTTCACCGGGTGCGTGCTCGCTTTGCCCCTCGCTAATTCACAAACAGTAATAATCGATGCAGATGATGCCACTCTGCCATCAGTCCCCAGGGGCGGGCAGAGCCGACAGTGTGTGAGCTATTCATGTAGAAGCAGAAATAAACTGCACACGCATACACACACACACACACACACACAATGTACAGTCTGAGTGGAGATTAAATCTGTCCAGCAGGGACGCTAAAAATAAGAAACTTTTTTCGTCCATGGACATTTAAGTGTTTATTTCTGCGCCTGTTGTTGTGTGGTCATCATCGTGGTCAACTCACAGAATATAATGTCACCATTCATTCTCTTCTCAAGGTGAGCACTCATACACAGGTCCAACCTCTCTCTACACACTCCCAGCACGGAAAGGAGCAGTTACTATTCTTGGTTTCTATTGTGCCAGTACTAACAGCCAGATGTGACACAGACAGAAGTAGTCACGACGTAAAGATGTGCCACGCTGAGGAGTGAATGGGACCAAAATCCTGCTCTTCTGTTTGTCTCAAAGATACAGTCTGCAGGACTTTCCGAAAAACAGTGTATAGACTTGAACAGAAGTGAGCTGTCTGAGGCGTTTCTCATGAAAGAGAAAACACTTCTTCACACTTTGTGCAGTGGAAGCATGAAGGGACGCAGTGCAGGCTCCTTAAAGCAACTCTTACACTGGATAAATTCAAGGACTAATGATATTTTGCATAATTTTAAAGCTTATTTATTATCTGTGCAATTATGGTGGCACGGTGGTGCAGTGGTTAGAATTGTCACCTCACAGCAAGAAGGTTTCTGGTTCACACCCTGAGGTGAGGGGGGCCTTCTGTGTGTAGTTTGCATGTTCTCCCTGTGTCAGCATGGGTTTCCTCCAGGTGCTCCAGCTTCCTCCCACAGTCCAAAGACATGCAGGTTAACTGGTGACTCTAAATTGTCCGTAGGTGTGAATGTGAGTGTGAATGGTTGTCTGTCTCTATGTGTCAGCCCTGTGATAGTCTGGTGACCTGTCCAGGGTGAACCCTGCCTCTCACCTAGTGTCAGCTGGGATAAGCTCCACCCTGCGACCCTCAAGAGGATAAGCAGTTACGAAAATTAATAAATGCACAATTATTGGTACCGTAAACATTTATATTGTGGTATTGCTTTGTTGTAGTTGGAGTACTCCAGTACTCCTGGAGAGTGTGGAAAATTTATATCCTGTACCCAGGGCTGTAACTAAAGATGGTGCCGGTAGTGTGGTTCCCCTGGGGTCTGTAAGGTGGGGGGGCACCTTAGAAATATGCTTATGTCCAAAGAACTCTCATTAAATTCAAAAAGGCACTATTTGCTTGAAAAAAGGAAACCCATATGTGTCCTCTTTTTATTCTTTTTATTTAGTAAAATAGTCAGTGGAGCTTAGTGGGTAAAGCAAAGTCTATTGCTGCTGTATAAGTGCACCATGTTGGTACAATGGACAACCAAGACAGGATGGCAAAGGAGACCACACCAATGCAGCCACAAAGAAGGTTCACTGGCTGAGATCAATGCAGAAGAAAGTCAGTTTCTTTAGGACATCCGTGCACAAACAGAAGCTGCTCAAAGTGCAAAAAATGATTAAAAAGGTGAATAAAAGCAGCAGCAAACGTTTCAGTCCCTGACTATCATCAGTGCTACTGACATGAGTGCATCACAGAACAGATACAGACAGATTCCCACCAGGTGTGATGAGTCAGTCAGGTGCTGCCACTAATTAGATGAGATCAGCTCTGAGGAGAGGCCTGACTACCAAATCACAATCACCTGTCCAGTGAGTATTGTACCATTCACAGCATACTCAAAAATTACAACTATACACAGAATGAAAGGTAGAGCAGGCATCCCATATACAAAAGCAATGTCCTTGCCACAGTGGCTGCAGGTTCGATTCCAACCTGTCCTTCGCTGCATGTCATCCCTTCTCTCTCTTCCCCTGTCACACTTAGACCATCCTATCCAATACAGGCAAAAAGCCAAAAAGTAATTGAAAAAAATACACATAAACTATATTTTCTGTGGTATTTTTTGTCATATGCAGATGCAGTGATGATTGCTGGGCAATGTTGATGTTGTCCAGTGTTGAGTCTTTGTTCGTTCATGTGACAATATGTGCACAATAGCGTGCACTGTGGGCCATTGTAACTACCTTACGCCACTGCCTGTACCACAGACATGTCCAAAGTCTGTCCACGGGTCAATTGTGGCCCTCAGACTGATTTTAAACAGCCCTCAGCTGGTTTTACAAAATATACTATTGATTAATATGTGGGGCTTATACATACCCACAGCGTAGGGTGTGTGTTGACTCGTACCCTACGCTGTAGCCTGATGTGCACCTCCTGAGAAATGTCACTGCACATCTCAGCAATGCAGACTTCCTGTTTATTTTTTATAAACTGAAACCATTTCCCTCAGTGGAAATGAAGCTTTACTTTTACTTCACAGATAAGAAACAATAATTAAAGTGAAGACAATAAAGCCTCCGCAATTAGCATGTTGTATTTGTGGGGAAAATGTGTCCAGATAAAGACAAGTGTTTGTGCTGCGAGTTATAGTGAAGCTGATTTGTGTTCTTGTGTTTGAGATTGTCTCTATTAAGCCATGTTTAATGTGTGTTGCAGGTGTGTTGGTTGAATCAACCATGGGTGCAGATCCCGGGGGGACGGGGGGGACATGTCCCCCCCAAATTCTGAAAAACACAAATTGTCCCCCCCAGTTCTAAATAGCTTAAATGATTGAAATTGAACAAATGTATACAGTAGTCCTATATACTGGGAGAAAGGGAAGATGATGAGGAGAAATGGGAATCCGTGAGAGGGGAGAGATGAGAACGTGAGTGGACATAACATGCCTGAGACCCTGAAACTAGAAGTAGCATTAACTAACAGCGACGCAGTGAAAAGGAGGGTGATGGCTGGTTCCATGTACTACTGGCTGTTTAAGAGAAATAAACAGTAAAGGTAAGCATATGATTCTCTTTGTAGTGTTTTTTGAATGACTTGGTGATGGTGATGAGCCTCTATGAAATCGTGAAATATGCTGGCAATCTCAAGCGCTCTGTGGGCATGATTTGCACGCGTGCAATTAAAAAAAAATCACAACTGATTGTGTCCCCCCCAAACTTGTCATCAGATCTGCACCCATGGAATCAACTAAACTTTACAGCACTTCACAGAAACCCCACCACCGAGTGACACAGACACACCACCACAAGTTTAAATGCTCACAATGGAGTAGGCTCTGCATAGAGCTGACACACAAGTATGCATCATATCGGTTAATCAAGCAAGAACATTTTTTTCATTCACCTATGCAGGTGGAACTGATGTGTTTTCCTATGACAGGCTGTTGGAGACATGAGCTCTGAGACATTTTTCTAATGGGCTAATGGGAATTTAAAGTCCCTAAAAAATTCCATCTTATCAAAAAAGTTCTGTCAAAATGCTAAAACCTGAAAAATGCCAAAGCTGCACAAACATTTGAACCTGTTTTCAGTGGATGAAGCTTCATCAGTGAATGTTTAAAGTGAAGTGACTGAAACAGAAACTTCCAGCAGCTGAGCTCCTCATTGGTGATCTGAGATCTTTGTCGGCCAGTAAAACACAACCCTGTGAACGGAGACTTACTTTTTACTCTCCCAACATTCATTTTTGATCATCCATTATTTTGAAAGCAGGAAATCTTTCTGATCATTGAGTTTTTCATTCACTGCTGTGTTGATGCTTCTGTTGGAGTAAATAACCTGAGTTGTATCCCCGCTGTGTTTGGGCTCATTTGCCCTTTGAGCCAGACAAAATGCAGTGTTCCCTCCAGATGTTAGTTTTAGATCGCTGTTGCTCTTTGCGTAATTGAAAGCTGCAGATGGAGGGATGGAGGACAGATGAAAATGAAAGTGTCTGAGAGCCGTCCAAATGGCAGCGGCGCAATTACCCTTCGCTTTGTTGTTTGTGTTGGGCTGCAGTTTGATTAAACGCAGTAAAGAGAGTGATATGTGAGGTGCTCTCAGTGTAATGGATCAGTTCTACATATGCTTCAGACAGATGATTGTTACTGTGTTGTTTTAAGCTAGGTGTTCAGGGTGAACGCTGCCAAACAATTTCAGATTTTGTGGTTGGAACTCAGATTGATTCCCTCCATGGTTTGATCATTTCGGCTCATCCCAAAATTATAATTACAGCCAGAAGGCTTTCTTCATCACTGAGTCTGGTTAATGGCTCCAGGTTGTAACTGGTCCACAGCGCCCCCTGCTGACACACTGATCCACCTCTGGCTTATTTACTGGACCAAGGACGGGATCGTCTCAGTTTGTTTGTTTGAGAGTGCACAGAGTTTGTGCATTATGATGGATTTGTACATCTGATGTATTTATGCGTTCTGTCAGAGTTAACACATTAAGTTAGCAATTTATTTTATTGCATTGGAAGTTTCCCTGTTCTTTGTTGTGTCCAACATAAGTCGAGTTTTCATCCAAGTGTTGCACAAATTTTCACCCAACTTTAGAAATTCAGCAAAAGAAAATGCAAATGTATGTGCTTGGTGTCATTTAGTGAGGCACTGCTCAGCTGCTCATGTGCTGGCTGTGTCATGCAAACACACATGTGCACGTCTCGACCATCTCTAGCACTCCTAGTTTCGCAGCACTGTTTACCATACAGAACATCAGCTGATCCGCTAAAATCTCACCTGCAGCCGGTCTACTGCTAGCTAGCGTTACGCCCATACTCGTGATGGTAATGAACTAAGTACACGTAGGCCCCGTAGTCTGAACCAAGCTGCAACCAAACTCCGACAAAATAAACACTGGAAATAGACATTGCATCACTGCTCACCAGGTTGGAAATTAACTTTTTTTGTTTAACCACCACCCTGGCTGGTGGAAAACAAATTCTAGCAGCCACTCAGTGGATCACTGTTGTTTTTTAACTGGCGAGTGGAGAAAATCTAGCAGCCACTTGCACATTTTACCAGTTTACCCGGTCTCACTCTGAAGTCATCAAAATCCAGTGCTTGTGCAGTGCCTTGTGGTGTCAGAAACCAATGAAAAAGGCGTCCTTTAACGTCGGCATGATATGCGGCGTTAGGGGGAAACACAGCAGGACAAGGACAAAAGTTAAGGCGGTGAAAGTCCGAGTGGGGTGGGCAAGAGAATGGTGTTCACGTCCCGTAAGATTCTAAAACCAAACCCTGCTTTATTTCCTAAACCGAACCACCATTAGCCTAGTGACGAGCGGAGATTCTCTGCTCATATGAAGCCAGGAAAAACCCCGAAGTATAAACCCCTGAAGGATAAATCACACACAAGACTTAAAATGCTATTTTAGTGGAGGCTTTACTGTCTTCACAATTTATTGTTTCTTATCTGTGAAATTAAAGTAAAGACAAGCTCCGTTTCCACTGAGGGAAATGGTTTCAGCTTACAGAAACAGACAGAAGGTCTGCGTCACCGTGACGCTGGGGTGAGTTCACAAAGGGGGTGTTTTGAAAACACCCCTGTTCTCACAGGTAACTTAGCCTGTCCCCCCGCCGCAGGAAATAATGGATTAATCCTGGAAAGCTGTTGATGTAGCACTTTTCTCCTTATGAAAGTAACACAGCAATTATTCGACCAATGAGAATTTGGTCGGACGAGAGCACAGCGACCAAATAATCGACTAATAATCGTCCCGTAAGATTCTAAAACCAAACCCTGCTTTTTTTCCCTAAACCGAACCAAAAAACGTCAATCATGTTGTATCTATGTAGTGCGTTATTTTGAAAGAGACTGTATGTAAACGTTAAATTTCCTGTGAAAACGGAAGTGTATCTTGAAAGAGGAGAACTTGACACGGCGTCAACAACCAACACGCCCAGGGTAATATGTCATATGTGGATGTAGAATGTCTGTGACCAAATGTCGATTTGGTCAAGTTTGTATTCAACATCAAATACCTTATTATCTTAATGAAATGCACTGAAACAAATGTATGTGTGAAACAAAAAAGGCAGTTCATTATTTTGTTAAAAGCCACCTTGGCCGGTGAGTTAAAAAGTTAATTTCGGACCCTGATTACAGCTCCGTGTTGTTGGAGAGCGCTGCTAAAGGTTTTGACAAACCAAGGCAACAGATGGCCATTGGCGAGCGTCTGTCGCCCGATGGTGCGATGTGTCCCACACCGTTGCCCCTCATCAGCCCCCACTGGCTCATTTTTGGCTGATTCAGCACGTTGAATCGACGACAGCCGAGCCCGTCTGTAAGTGAAATCACTCGAGAAGAGAAACTGGAGTAAGAAAAGTTTACAAAGACCGAGCTCTTTAGCAGAAACATTTTGTGATGGTTTGTGTTATTGTTCACTGGCACACGGTAAGCATGCTCTGTTCTTTCAACTTGGATTGTGTTGTTCGTGTGTTAATGTGAGAACATGTTGGACAGGAGGTTTGGGAGTTTCAGAGCGGAGCTCCGGCAGCTTCCAGCAGCATCACAACCCAAAACGTTACCCTGCAGCAATATTAAGGGAATGAAGCCCTGATGTAACAGATGAGAAACGTATTGAATTTCATGGCATTAAATAGGTATCAAATATTGAATCCCGACCTTAAACCTTCTGCAGTCCATTTTCAAAGATTTTAAACTCCAAATCTTTTCATGCTATCTCTGAAGCCCAGATATGTTTAAGCTGAACTCTGCCACTTCTTCATGTGGGTGTTTCATACAGTGTGGACATTTCCCTTTATGAAAGGCCGAACTCTCCTGAGGGAAAGAAGGAAAAAAGGATTAACCCGGATTGACCCGGACAGTGAAAATCTATAAAGTATTTCAACAGACTTTCAGTGACACATTTTAATCACTTGATAGCAGGATGATTATCAGCTGTGGACTGGTGGAATAAAGTTGGTGCCCTGAATGTAAATTTGTCCAAAATTGCAAACGACTGTAAATCTTTTTATAGCAGACAATGTGAGGATGCTTTGAAGCCGGTAGGATTTCTGCATCAGCATGACTGAGATGCTGCTGCTTTAATCTTTCCACATTTGTTGTGTTTCTTTAATCCCAGTCCTGTTGTTTGCTACTGCATTAACCTATTTTGCTCACGAGGATCATCACAGCTCCAGCTTATCTTTCACACGGCTCCAAAACGCTCTCTCTCTATCAATAAGTCAATCTCTGTTAGATGATAATTCAAATACACAAAAAAAGGACATGGTCAAATAAATGTGCTGCTTGACACAGTTCTTATCTGAAGGGTTAAACTGGAGCATCGGTTCAGTTGATGTTGCATCTTTGGCTCGGCAGACGGATGAATTATTTCCATCCTCCTTTTCTACACTAGCTGCTTTTCTTCTGCTTGTTGGATGTTGCCTCGAGCTCAGAGGTTCTTGGCAGCGTTTCTCCTGCGTGTTTGTTTTCATTGCCGAGGCCGGTGTGTCTGCCAAAAGAGAGGACTCCTTAAAAAAGAAAAAGAAGATGTCTTTAAACTCCTTAAAGGCTGTGATGAGCTGATTACCACTCAGGGAACGTGAAGTGTCCCTTTGATGGCGACCTCTCTGCCGCGCTCTGCTTTTAAACTGTGACCCATCTTAAAATAACATGAGCAGATCTTTCAAAGATTTGCTTCAACAGAAAAATAATTCAACAACTGCCAGACAGATTTCAGATATGAAAATTGGCACCGATATTCCCTGTCCCCAGAGGTTCATTTGTAAAGAGTATGGTGACCCCCTGACCTTTCCTCTGGCACAATGATCAAGTCAAAATTCCTCTTGTTTTGAACATGTTATCTGTGAAACTACTGTCTGGGTTTTCTTTAAAGCTGCTCTCAGTGTTCGTAGTCCCAGGGGGATGACTCCTAATGATCTGAGTGATCCTGTAACAAAACAAAATATTCCAGTTTATATAGGAAAGACAAGAAATGTGGGTCAAATTGTCAAAGCTTGTTCATGCTCACAGAGGATGAATCATGCATCACCCTCAGGACAAAATGTTGACAGGGCCAACCCTAATGCCAGAAAATGTTGCAATTGTATTTTATTCTGTTGTGAATATAATGAAACTGTATGTTTCAATAATGCTGTGGTTAACATGTGGTTAGGTCTGACATTTATATATATAGTGATATTTGATATCTGTTTTGAACATATAAAAAAGACATGAACAAAGTGGAGACAGACAGAAAGAAAGTATTTATAAATAATGGAAAGCAATCATCAGTGTATCGTTACTTTGATTTACTCGAAAACCTATTATATAAATATATAATAGTAATTACCAAATATCTATCTCACAAAAACCTGCCTTAGTATATAATATAAATTACCAGTTACGTGTGACTTACGCCTGAATTCCACAGGATGCGTGTCCGTTGCGCAACGGCTGCTCTGGTTATCCACTGCGTGCTCCGCGGTTCGTCAACACCCACCGGCTGCGTTTGCTGTGCAGAGCGGTGCAGCTCTGCCAGACAGCAGGAGTTACGAGGACCCACGAGATCTTGCGAAATCACGCATAATCGCGCGATATAACAAGATGTAGTTTCTATAAACAGAACCACAAAACCAGAGGAGTAGTAGGAAGACATCTGGGTGCACCTCCATGATTAACATCTCCTCGTCCATGGTGTCAACGGGGTGAAATGACGTCTGAAAACCTCTGACCTGTTGACTTCAGGCCTGCCTCCGCCCATTATGACGTTATAAAAGGTGTAGTGCAGGGAAATATGATCCGCCGTGAACACTGTGTATTTTATTTTGAAAATTAACCGGACGTTTTATTTTGTTTCTGTTCACAACTTCCTGCCCCGCACGATCTGCTCTGTGCTGAATTTCTGCGTTGTGCTCCGGCGTTGTACAAAAATAGAAGTCCTGCGTATCTGTTGCGGAGGGCTGTGACGGAGCTGGAACACAGCACAGCCGCAGCTGGTGGAAGCACACACATTGACTAGAATTGAAACGTATCGGCTCCGCTGCCGTTCTGGAGCGCAGACGCAACCAACACGCATCTGGTGGAATTTGGGGGTAACAAGTATTATAAAGTCCAAATGTATGACATATATAAAATGCCAATTATCTTTGCCACAATAACCATTTGTTCATGGTTAGCAAAAAAAGCATGCTTTAGGTTAAAACACCCAGTTTTGGGGTGGGGGGGGGGGGGACAATGCTGGCTGAAAACACAGCCATGTCTTTGTGAAAAACAATAACTTTTAGTGGCAATATCACTGCTACAAAAACAGGAAGGGTTGCTAAAAACACCCACGATTGGTGGCAAAAAAGCCGATAAAAACAACCAGTATGTTTCTGGTCTGCAGAAACATATAATGGCAACATTTTCTTCTTCTGCACAATATCAAGCCATGAAAGTATGATGAAATGCACGGAGCACATTCATGCTCCTCAGAGGATGAACCACAGTAAGTTTCCACTGAAATAGTTGTATATTTTCATGGTCTCCCCAGGATGAGACCTGATGACATTTCTTTAAATATCACCACTAGTTCAAAATATTCTACTTGTCAACAGGAGAACTTACTGTTGATCTGTCCGTGTTTATTGAACTGTCTCAGTTTGTCAATCCGATGGGCTTTATTTGAGCACAAGTTTCACTTCACTAACTTTTTGGTTCATTAGAAGAAGTCTGTGCAACTACTGGTCAGTTTTTAATAAAACTGTATCAGATCATTTACAAACCCGGGATGGTGATTCTCTTGATTTAAACAGCCCCTCAAACTTTTTTCAGCTCCACTATTTGGACAACATATATCCTGATAAACATTTCATCTTATCATATTTAACCATAGTTGTCTTTGTTTGTCTTTGACGGGCAGTCTCGGCTGGTATGCAATAAAATTAAAGTTTTGAGCCTACTTTTATTCTGGCGCCCAAAAACACAACAGGACCACATTTGAAGACTTCTATGCAGCCTACAGCCCTGTGGGGGAGAGGCAGGTTTTGCCCTCAGCTAATAAAATGACATCATTGTAACGTCGGCCCTAAAAGGGTCTATAGCCCGATGAACAATTTAGGTTATGAGAACATGACTTTGTGCTGCTTGTACTGCTAATCGTTTGTCTTGTGCCACCATCAAGCCAACCTGCCACGCAATATACTGGGCAAATTCATGCTCCCAAGGGAATGAGCCTTTTTGATTTTATTCAGCTCTGGTTGTTGACCTCCTTTATCGTAGAGCCAACTTCAGGCAAAATGTTCCATTTGTATTCAGGACATTTTAAAATCTAATCACCACGAAACATACTAAGGACATTATTCTCCCCAGAGGATGAACCCTGTACCTGTGGGTCATGCTTTGAGCGCTCCTCTAGCGCCACCCTCAGTACAAACCAGTTTAACATGCCCACACATGGATGGAGGGTTAATTCTTTGTCACAAGCCCTCCACTTACTCCAGTCACAGACACAAACTGCTGCCTGCACAAACACATCCGGTGTCTGTACAGAGAAACACATGACACTGCAATTCTGTGTTTCTAAGTAGTCTAAAGTAGAGAGGATGCAAATCTCCTACAATGCACAGGGCAAAGCTACTTTCATGTGAGGTTAGTAAACACAGTCTAGAGTGGAGGGAATTACAGTTATCTGTCAAATGCAGATCCTTTGATGGAGGGTCTAAGTGCTCCTCCATTCTGAGCGGAGAGGAAGGAGAGTTTAAAGCAGGAATGCATATGAGAGCAGTTTAACAGTGAAGCGCCACAAAGATGAAATGCAGCCTGCTCATTGGTCAGATCTGAGTAAATGGAGGCAGTCGCCATTTGTCCTCCTCAGTCACACCATGCATCAGAGTTACGCCGGCTTTAATGTGCACTTTGAGCATGGCACTGTTGTTTACTCCGTGTGTAGTGTTTTATTCTGCGTGTTAATGTGTCTGCACTCCAGCTTACGCACTCAAAGGTGCTGCAGTGTTGAGTGTTCATGTAAAAACTGTGTCCTGGTTTTGTTTTCGTCGCTTGATGTTAAATGCTTGTGTTCATGTTTTCTGCTTTTACATGAAGGATTTTTAAAAGCACTTTGTAGTTGCAGGTTTTGATAAATGAAGTAATAACGATTATGTGATCTGCCGTGGACAGCATAATGGCCAGCAGTACAAGAGACAGATGTACTGTGTGTACTGGACATCATGTGTGTAGGTGTGTGTGGTGCAAAATGTTCAGAAATGCACATTCAATCTGAAAACAGAGCGGAGAAGTGATGGAGGATGCTGTGAAGCAGGCTCAGGTCCATTTTCTATCTGGATCAAAGTTGCTAAAATGCTAAACTCCAAGCTAAAGAGAAATCTGTTATCACTTTAAAAATGTTCACACTCTTTTTTTATTAGTGTTAGCAAAGAGAGATGTTCAACACATCCAGGTAGCAAGTTTCTCAGCCAGAGCTGGTTGTGGCGTTGCCAGTTGAAACAACAGCTGTCACTGGCAGATTTTAACAGCTGGAGCTAAATGACATTAATTTCATAAGAAACTTAGCCAGGAGACAAAAATGAGCCAAAGCTCAATATATCTGGAACTCTCTTGTGTAGTTTTTAAAGTGCTACTCAGAAAGTTTCTGTTAATGCGCTGCATATTTTCCAACAATATGCATTCCTTTTATTTGGTCATTTCTTTAACACAACTCCGGCATTTGTATGATTGAAGGTCCTGTGAAATTCAACTAAATTTACTTAAAACACCTTTCAAAGGCATAACCAAAGTTAATTTAAAGCTGTTCTTATTCCATTTTTAGTACATGTACATGTATGGTCTCATTTGAAAAGAGATACTTAAGCATTTTCCCCTTTGCCTGAAGATCTTCTTCAAAAACAGATGCTGCAGATGACGAGAACATGGAGCTGGAAAACACAGTGGGGCCTCATCATGAAGCCTCACATGGTCCAAGTTCAAAGTAACACAGAAAATAAACATTTTACACGTTTTCCTGAGGTTTTGTTTTAAATACGAGAGTAAAAAAATGAACAAAATGTGTGATTATGAGTGAAAAATGAATCAGTATAGACAGAAACATCCAGCCGTTCTTATTCCAAAGTCATCCAATATGGCTGCTTTGTCACTGATTTCAGACACCTGACACCAAAAGCCACCTTCCGTGGCGTCAGATTGTGACACACCCAGTCATAACTTTTTGCAGTGTTATGATATGCTGCCAGTTAGCCAGACAGCATTTGCCACGACTGTATGATACATGGACGGGCGGTGTCAGTTTGTAACATGGCTGGATGGCACTTGTCGCAGCAGTATGATATGCTGCTGGGTGGGGAGTAACTGTACGTTCACACCAGAAGCTTCCAAAGAGGCAAAGTCTCTCGTGGACGCCCAAGAAGCACGACTGTAAAAAATATTTGTGGCAGCTTTGGTCGCTGTAGTCACTCATCACGTGAATCATTGAACGTTTGATCGTGCTTGTCAATTTAAAGGAGTCGTAAAGCGGACTACTGGCTTGAAAGCAGCGTAGTTGCTTCTTGCTGTTGTCCAGTCAAAAAGCTCATAGTTGGCCCACAGAAAGTTATGTTTGAGCAATGAAAACAGAAAATGCATGTCATCCCATTCAAACCAAGCAAGGAAGCTTGGTACGTCGCAACATTAGCCTGCAATTCTCTCCTCTATTACGAACATTACACACTTTAAAACTCACCAGACCGACCAACGACCTCCACGACGTGGTCCCAAATCTCATTCTTTTTATTTTGGTCTCTGTAACTGAACAGCAACACATTATAAAGGACTGAGTGGGCGCGAACGTAAGTAATAAACTTCCTGATATCCATCGTCGGAACAAGTGTGCTGTACGAACCAAAGTTAGATGGCTTATTCTCTGGGAACCGCTTCATCGAAGCACGTCAGCATTCCAACCGGTTGCCGCCGAACCGCGTCAAAGCTCATTACCATAAAGTTAAACTAGTTTTAATTCCCCTCCGGAGCCGCTCCGGTTGCTTTGGTCGCCCAAGACGCGTGGCTGACGACCAGGTCGCCCAAGTCGCCGGGCTCTCATTGAAAATGAATGACTTCTGCTGCTTTGGAAGCTCTGGTCGCTGTTGGTGTGAACGTGCAGTAAAGCACTTAAACAACAACAAATACAGCTGTAGTTTTACATATCATAATCATCAGAAAACACCTGAGGAGGGTTTGTGGATGGACTGTCGGATTTAAAGCAGTGTAATAAAAATGTTGTCAGCAGCAGTTTCAGCTCGTTCTCATTCCAAAGTCTTCAAATACCACAGCTCTGTCAGTGAAATCAGCATCAGACACCTGAAGCCAAAAGCTACCTTTTGCAGCGGTATGAGACGCTGCTGGTTGTTGTGGCAGAATGATATGTGGACAGTCGGCATCAGTTCATAACTCTGCTGGACACATTTTGCATGGACACATGTGTTGGTTGTTGACGTTCTGGGACGCCGTGTCAACTTCAGCCTGTTACATGCATTGTCTGTTTTCAAAATACACTTCTGTTTTCACAGGAAATGTACAGTTTGCATACAGTCTCTTTCAAAATAAAAGCACTACATCGGTAAAATAGCGCAAAGTGATGTTTTTTTCCTTCAACAACAAACACAAGTTGTTACGATTAGAAAACACATGCACTTAATTGGGTTTAGGTCCGTCGTTGTCACAACACGTTTCCCCCATCGGACACTTTTAAACAACAGCAACTGGCCATGTATCATGCCGACGTGGTGTCTGACTCCTGACTGGGTTGCCTAACAACACTAACTTCACTTGCCTGAACCTAAAGATGCCCAACCATGTTTCTTTTCTCAAACCTAACCTTCGTAACTTTACATAAACTATGTAACTTTATGTTAAAGACATACTGTAACATCATTTTTGGGCACTAACTTGGAGATTCCATATTTCCTTCAATAACAAAGGGTCTTAACTTTCTTTGTTGCCTCGCAGCGTTTCCCCCTGATCATGCCGACGTAAGAGAACGGCTATTTTTCGTTGACATCTGACACCGCAAGTCACTGACCAAGTGCCAGGTTTTGACAACTTTGGAGTGAGACCGGGTTGGGCTGATAGCACCTGTCATGGCCGTAAGATACACCACTGGACTGCGTGCTGAAATGCTGCCGGTATCAATGATATAATGTAAAATTAGCTCATATAGTGCTGGAAAGTCACTATGGGGCAGGTGGGAACGGAGGTGGGTGGGTCCAACAAAGCCCAGACTTTCACCTGGGAGCCCAGTGTTTACCTCCTGTATGAATGCAGACTCAAACCATGATGTGTTTTTCTAAACCTCACCAAATGCTTCTGTTGACATTGTGGCATTGGTTGCCGTATCCTGGAACGTCAACAGCAGATAGGAGGATACGTAGCACGTGATGTGTGACATGAGAGTCCGCTGACAAAGCAACAATATGCAACAACTTGGGATGAGAATGTGTTGGCAGTAACCACGGCTTCTGTCAGCGTAGTAGCACGTCCACTTATAAATATCAGATGCAGAGCCTTCAACTGAACTGAGTTCTGAAAAAAAGCTTTTAAGTTCAAACATGCTGCAGAGAGAGGGAGAGAGAGAGTGATGCAGATTCACACAGGGAAAAGGTCACAAACTGCTCCTCTCTCTCTGCTACAGTATATATAAATTACAGAAACCATGTGTTCTGCATATGGATGTCACTTCACCGCGTGTGCCGGTTTATCGCTGGCTATAATTACGACCGTCACTGTGTTTCACATGAGAACGCGTGCTGCTCGTCTCCACATTTTCTCACGTCGTCAAAGTCAAACTGCAGCCTGTTGCTCTCAGGACTGTGTGTGCTGAGGGTTCATACAGAGCTCAGGAAGAGAAACCTTCATGTGGGCAGCTCCATCTGCTCACAATGATCCACAAAAGCCCTGAAATTACAGACATTAGTCACTCTGAATGATTTTAAACCGAAAGTCAGGAGCGTTTTAGAGCCTGAAATGGGCATGTTGGGTTGTTTGTAATATGCCATTTTTTTCTGTAAATGGTGCGCCAATTATACTACCTTCCTTTTTATATGTTTTCCCCAGTTTTCTTTATCTCTCTGCTGTGTGTGTGTGTGTTGGTTCTGTGTTGGTTTGTAGAGCATAAATTGTGCTGCCATTTCAGCCAGGACTCCCTCCATTAAGACATTTCAGAGAACCCTGGTTAGATAAAGGTCAAACAGATGAAAACAACAATAAAGAGCAATATTTAGAAGCATATTTTCCACTTACTGCCTTCAGTATGACTCTGCCTCATCAGTCAGAGGCAGCTCGCATCCTCTCACAGACAGGAGATGATTGGATTCTGACGCTTCACCTCCAGATTCACCCGTTTGCTTTTCAGGGTTGGAGACATCGGTAAAGTTTAACAGTACATTACTGAGAACTCCTCACGCCGACGAGGGAGCAAAGCTGTCCTTAAAAATCAAGCACAAACAGCTTCCTCATTACAGAGCACAACGTTTCCTACTCCAATGTACAAACACACACACACACACTCAGCAGCCCGCTGTGATGTGCGCGGCTCAAAAATAGTCCCTTCGGCAGGAAAAAACAACTGCTATTTATCATAGAGACTCACCGTAAGTGAGAATAAGCAATTAAAATATCTGGGTCAGAGCTTTCTGCGATAGTGCTTACACTAAGACACAGCACAACCATTCATCACAGGAGAGGAGGAAGATGAAGAGGAAGAAGCAGACAAGACAGTCTCCTGCACTTTTCTACATCTGAATCCACAAACAATCAGCTGGAGGAAGTGTGTGTGTGTGTGTGTGTGTGTGTGTGTGAGAGAGTTAGCTCTGTCTCAAGGAGGGATGACAGCCAAGTCGCCAGAATAATTGTTGCACGATTATATTTGTACGGTTCGTATCAACATTTCTAAAGTGACGTATAGCATATGAGCTGACAGTGTTGGGCGAGTTACTCTCATGTAATATCTTACATATAACTAGTTGCTTTAGTAATAAGTTACTTTACAATATCAATCTCTGTGTAGAGTAAAAAGTTACTTATTACACTACTTTTGTGTTACTGTGACCCAAACGACATAGGAAGAACTGATGTTGATTTCAAATGGATGAGGCTCATGTTGTTTCACAGAAGCTCCAGTTTATTACAGTTCATTTCAAGTCCAGTGCTGCAGGTCTGACCTATTCATGTGTTCACACACTGTGGCTACACCTTTGGATTAAAACCCCCTGCTACAGCAGCACCAGAGAAAGAGTTATACCTAAGGATGGGACTGTAACACATCCAACATATACTAACATCACCCAGATGTGCTGATCACAAGGATGAGGAAAAAACAAACTGGTAGCCAGCTCTTTATCCCCGCTGCTTTCTAACAGCCTTAGGACACAAGAGCAGAATGTGATACGTTGTAGACGTTACAGGTGTGTTAATGGAAACACACTGAACATGATAACACCAGTACGGTATGACCCAGATGTGCCGATCACCAGTAGCCCTCTAAAATGCAGTCTGTAATGACATGACAAGACACAAAGTGTATCTAGAATGGCATACTTCTGTTAGTACACTTCAGTGTAGTACACTATGGGCCAGATCCTCAAAAGGATTGCACTGCTTTTGCGACCGCTAAACCTGTGCAAATGAGAGAAAAAAATAGCGTGCAAGGGTGAAATGCACGCAAACTGAACACAAACTGCACTGCCACTCCTAGCTGCGCCGGTCCAATTTGCATGCATGTAAATTAAGGAATATTCATAAATTCTGCGCAAAATTGCCCCCTTCTTATGAAAATAAGCCTCATTGCAAATACCACCTAATCCACAAAGACCAGCGCTAACTGCCACAGGCAGTAAAGCGGTGCTATTTAACGCCAGTGAGACCTGTGTATTAAATCCGCGCAATTTCTCTTTCTCCCTCTCTCACTCTCTCTCTCACGCAAAATGATTGCAAATTTCACTCAGTTGGTGGTAACTGTGGAGCATAGCCTATATAAGGGCTGTCATGCCAGGACTCCGGTAATCATGGCAGCAGTGATTGTAGCCAGGCGAAGGCACCGTAATGGCAGGCGCGCACCAGAAAGGATTTATCGGAAGAGAGTATCACTTTTTGATTTAAGTGACAATGAAATCATTTGCAGATACCGGTTGCCAGGCCGCATGATCCTTGCGCTACTAGATGACATCAAGGATGACATTGAGCCTGCCACCCAGAGATCCCATGCTTTACCTGGCATTGTCAAATACTAGTGATGCGCGGATGGGCTCTGACGGCACCCGAATCCGCATCTATCCATCAATCATCCATCCACCACCCATCCGAGCAAATTAATTTTCTGTAATTACAGACCCGCATCCACCCGCATGTTTATATTATCAGGAAAGATTAGATCCTGACCGATCCCGTCAGCTGACTGACATTAAAATAATCAATAAAATGGCGCCGTTACTCCGTGCGTAAAGGCGCACATTGGCACTCTTAATGAGGAGACACTCATTTCTGCTGCTGCGGGGATCACTGTGTTAAATAAACCCTTCCACATGACACATTTAAAGAGTACGCTTGCCCAGCCAATCATACATTATTTATCAGCGGGATATAAGCATGATGACATAGAGGGCCTATTGTATTGCACACAACACAAGTAGGCTCATTTCACATTTTAGAGCATGCAATATATTTTCCCCTCATTAATGTTTGTCAAAGCAATTTGTAAACTTTGTTTTTAAAGGGTGCGATTTAAATAAAAGTTATTATTAGGCTATTATTTTCACCCGCCCATAACCCATCCGCCATTAATCAGATTGTTCATTTTTATCACCCGATCGACCTGGCGGTTATAACTGCCATCCGCGCATCTCTAGTGTCTACACTACAGGTTCTTGCATCTGGCTCTTTCCAGAACCCCATTGCAGGCGTCTCAGGGCTCTCACAGTCATCCATCAGCAGGGCCATGTGCCGCAAATTGCGCTCAGCTGCCAAACTTTGTGGGCGTGTTAGCGCCGGCATATGATTAGAGCAAATTCTTTTGAGGATAAGGCGCTAAAACAGGGCAGATTGCATGAGCTAATTCTGCGCAAATAATGGCGCTATTAGCAGGGGCAATCCATTCTTTGTGGATCTGGCCCTATGTACGCTACATACTTCTTACCAGGTGCGCTAATTTCAACAGGGTAGTGTTGGCTGAAATGATGCACTACCATTTTGCACCGAGCTGAAGTGACATTTTAAGATTATGTTTTTCAACTTTTGTCTTTATTTAACAGGACAGTATTCAGTCAGTGTGTCATAGGGCACAGACTGGAATCAAACCTGTTGTTGCTGCGGCAGGACATTCCCTTTATACTTGGGACCCACTGAGCCACTTGGCGCCCTGTGACGTTTGTTTTGTTGTTGTTTTTTTAACTGCCTCTTCTTCTTCATTGGCCCTTTTTGAAATGCCGAATCGCAAACAGACAGCGGAGCATTATCCGTAACATTTAACCGTTGTCTCCTCACTGACTTGGTCAATCCATGTGAAATTTGGCACAGTGGTAGAGGGTCATGGGAGGATGCCAATGAAGCAATATTACATCAATTGGCCAAAGGGAGGCGCTATAGCAACTGATTGAAATGTCAAACTTTGAATGGGCATATCTCATGCCCCGTATGTCGTAGAGACATGAAACTTTGCACAGAGATGCCTCTCCTCATGAGGAACACATTTGCCTCAAGAACCCAGAACTTCCGCTTATATAGATTTTCCGCCATTTTGAATTTTTTGAAAAACACTTCAAACGGATCTCTTCCTAGGAAGTTTGAGCGATCTGCATGAAACTGGGTGAACATAATCTAGGGACCAATATCTAAAGTTCCCTCTTGGCAAAAGTTGGAAAACTTACTAAAACTGAGCTTCTATAAGGCAATGAATATTGCGGAGGGCGTGGCTCATCACATAAAGGTGTATAACATCTCAAGGGTTTCACCCATCACCATGCAACTTTGTAGGCATATGACCACACATAATCTGAGGGGACCCCTCCATTATTGACCCCATCAAACAAAATGGGGGCGCTAGAGAGCTCATTTCTTATCTAGGCCTAACCGCCATATGGATTTTTACTAAACTTGGTAGATATGTAGAACAGGACGCCTCAAGGTGACTGGAGAAATTTAACTCTAATTGGCAACTGGGTGGCGCTATAACAACAGAAAAATGCTTCAAAATGGCTAAAATGCGACCGATCGCTGTGGCTCCCCCTGTGGACCAATGTTGTTGTTGTTTTCTAATGTTTGGTATGACTAAGTCATGGTATGGTATGCTGTACATAATCACGGAAACTGTCAGTGTGTCATTCTGTCAGTCAGTCATTCTGTCTGTCCCACGTTTTTCTACTCACTGACGTGGTCAATCTATGTGAAACTGCACATAGGCATTGAGGACTGGCATAGGTAGAAGGTGACAAAGCTACCAATGGCTATGGACTAGGAATACGTTAATGTAGCGCATACTTTTATAGTGTCTTTCAGTAATATATTACACATTACTTGGCATTACATTTGTAAAGTGTCACCTCCAACGATTGTCGTCGGGCGGTGGAGGGGATAATGGATGCTGTGACATCTCAGCGAGACGCCTGCCAAGCTGCAGATCAGTGTTCAAGACCAACAAACAACATCATGTGCACACAGAACAGAGCTCCTGACAGACAAATAAACTTTAGATTTTAAACCAAGATTTCAGGTACTTCAGTATCTGTATATCACACCCCAGACCTCTGAATCACTGCACACATCTACAGTTTTTCACCAATCCAGACAGGTCTGATGTGCTCAGCTGCACAGCATACTCTTAAGCGGCCTACGCTACATTTAGTGCAACAGTTCAGAGAAGGACAGGTGAATAACTCTTCATATAACCTGCACACACAGCTGTCCTTTGACAGGTTCCTGAGTTCTGAACAGAAGCACTTTGGAGGTGAGCTTCTTCTGAGGATTGTTACTGATAGACATCATGTTTAAACCCCCAGCAGCTCTTGTTGCTGTCGCTGTGGATGTTACCTGAAGCTGCAGATTGAACGGCCTGCCGCTCAGTCACTTTGCATTAGAACCACAGCAGAGCGTCTCTGACAGGAGGTTTGGCCACAGTGGATTAGGTTACAATAAACGGAGGATCAGAAATTGATCCATCTTCATACAGCCGATACAGATCCATTAAAAAACCACCTCAGTCGGTCCTGATGCTGATCCTGTGGATTGCTCTGGGACGTCCCCAGTCTGTTGGTTTACTGATGGAAAAAGATACTACAGGCTTCACTAACAAGACAGGAGGCTCAAGTAGAAACCAACAGAAATCAATGTCCGAGAGCAGCGAGGAGGAGCCTCGTCTCTGTCGGCTGCAGACTGTGTGACTGAACACACACACACACACATGATAATGTGATGACAGAGAGGACAGGGTCACAGCATGATGTTAGTATGATGATCACAGGATCCTAACAAGCTAACAAGAGCCACATGTCACCAGCAGGCACATCCTGTTTTACCATAAAAAACGACAGCGGCTTCCAAACAGAGTTAAAGCACGGTGATAAAGTTATGATAACCTTAAAGGGACAGTTCACCTCAAAAACTTCACATTTTCCCTCTTACCTGTAGTGATATTTAACAGTCTGGATAGTTTTGGTGTGAGTTGCAGAGTGTTGGAGATACCGGCCGTAGAGACGTCTGCCTTCTCTCCAATATAATGGAACTAGATGGCACTTGTCTTGTGGTGCTCAAACTCAACAGCAGTGGTTGGGTGCAGCAGGGCTCATCAGCAAGTGTCTCTCTCGCTTATTCAGCAGTGCTTTTACATAATCCTCTGAGAGATATGTTCGCTGCAAACGCCCAGTTGTCTCAATCTAGCAGGTGGAGTGTTGATGTCTATATTCAGTGTAACTAGCCACAGCTGTTTCCATTTCTTTGTTTAAACAGCTCACAAAACATCATCATCTCAGAAATCTTTAGAAAAATGAACTTTTGTTTCAGTCTGATTGAGCAACAGCACGTTATGAGCTGAACAGCAGGTCGTGCTGTCCAAACAAATGTTTCGTATGTGTTTCTACAAAAAGCAACGCACCCAGTTTTGTTCATATCCCACATATTTTGAAAGACTGTCACAGCGTGCACTTCTGACCTTCTCCCCTTCCTGCCGGTCCACTACACCCACCTCATCAAGCTAACGCCGCTCACCTGTGGATCATGCCTCCCTGCCACTACAAGGACTCCAGCTCCACAGACTCTCATTGCCAGATTGCTCGTTGTCGTTCAATGCAAGACTTTCCAACGTGTGTTCCTGGACTGCTTTCATGTTGCTGACCTCGCCTGCCTCTGACTCTCCTGCTTCGCATGCTCCCTGGTAAACCACTCAGCCTTCTGTCCTCGACCAAGAGCTCTGCGTCGTCGCTCCTGGTTTCACCTGTCCCATGTGGATGTGTGTGTGGAGAGACTGCCAGTCAGCTCTCCATTGTGAGTTTACCTTTTCTGCTACCTGTGATTTCCTGTGCTGTGGATTACCTCGCCGCGTGGCTGCACATTCTGCCTTTGTGTGCGTGCTGCGGGATCCACTTATTATTACTGCTGATTCCTCAGCTCCTCACCGGTTCCAACCAACCCACTGTCTGCTCCTCATTGATGTGTTGGCTTCCCTTGTGTGTACAACTCGTATCAGACCCTCCTCCCATCTGCTCCCTCACAGTACCGCTGCTCAAGTTTGAACTGTTTGCACATTGTGTTGTTCCAGCGGGCGCCACTGACTCACCTGCTTTGGATTGAACCTGTGTCTTGGAAGGTTCCGGGGCAACAAATTGACTCTCACTGTTGTTTCACCTTCCTGCTCACTCTGTGTTTGACAAGTAGATTACCAAAGATCATTACAAACTGTCCTGCCTTTTGTGCTTCAGTTGAGTTGGGTACTATAGCTGTGCCAAAGGCTGCGATCACATGATCAATGCGCTGACAGCAGTAAACAAGGACGCAGTCCCAAGCACTTTTAAGGAGGGCTGGGGTGGTGGATGGGGGTAATTAAAGGACTGTACGTTAAGCATGTAACATCATTCAAGGGGTGCAAATTCATAGAATATCATCATTGTGTGAGAATACACTGATGAAGTGCATGGCACAGTTAGGCTTTTGAATAGGAATACAGAAGTTCTACAGTTCTGAAAGTCTTAGTGCCAAAGGAAAGGGGTGTCTGACGGCAAGAAAAATTTTCTCAACATAGCTTCCACTTTGACTGATATTGATGTTTTTAGGTGGCTAAAAAACATGTTGCTGCTGTCCTCCAGCCTGCTTCTCCAAACTGGAAGCATGCCAACTGACATCTACTGTATGTAATACACTGACTGTGGATAAGTACCTCATACAGCAACACTTCAAAATATCTGAACTATCCCTTTAATAATACAGAAGTGCCCATTAGTCAAACAAAGATGGACCTTTTACAACAGCTCATCATTCAAAGTAATTAATCCAGCTGTGCAGTCAAACAGCTTCTGGTCTGCTGACATTTGCAAGCTGGAACATCCCAACCTCAACCCTCATCCATCTCATGTGATCTGTATCTTTACTGAATACACAAGTCTGTGTGTGAGTTTACTGAAGGAAAGTACAGACACTTCCTCATAATCCAACTTCATTTCAGATCAGGGGCGTAAATGTAGACAGTGCAGGCAGTGCGGTTGCACTTGGGCCCGTGAGGTTTGGGGGCAGATAGAGAGAATAGCCCCTCCAACAAAATGTCGGGTGGAGAATGGGCCCTCATGTGCGATTGCCATCTTGGAAATATGTCTGTATTGTAAGAAGGACTCTCATTAAATCAAACATAGCGCCATTTGCTATATATGTCCTTGACAAAGGCAAAACCATTTGTCATGATTTTTTTTTCCATTTGTAAAAAAGTCCATCCATAGATCCATTTTCATCCATATATCCAGGGCCATGTTGCAGAGGCAGCAGGCCTAGCATGGCACCCCAGACGTCCCTCTCCCCAGCAATGCTTTCCAGCTCCTCCTGGGGGACCCCAAGGCGTTCCCAGGCCACATGAGATATGTAATCCCTCCTGTGTGTTCTGGGTCTGCCCCAGGGCCTCCTACCAGTTGGCCATGCCTGGAACACCTTTAATGAGAGGCAGCGGCTCTACTCCGAGCTCCCTCAGGATGTCTGAGCTCATGACCACAGGTGAGGGTTGGGATGTAGATGGACCAGTAAATCAAAAGCTTCACCATCCTGCTCAGCTCTCTCTTCACCACAATGGTCCGGCACAGCCCCCGCATGACTGCAGATGCCACACCATACCACCAATCAATCTCACGCTCCATTCAACCTTAACTCGTGAACAAGAGGCCGAGATACTTGGAGTCCTTCACTTGAGGCAGTTACTCTTTCCCAATCTGGGTTAGGGTTAGTTAAATTAAATTAAAACATTCTCATCTTCTTTGGTATTGTTTGTGATAAAGATATGAAATGATGATTGCTGGGTAATATGTGTGTTAAATGTTATCCAGTCATCATGTGACAAGACGATATGTGCACGATAGCAACCACTATTGCTAATACTATCATATTAACGTGCTGGGGCCCGTCGTAACTACATTACGCCTCTGTTTCAGATCAGTGTGTCACATCCTCTGACCTGCAGTTCACACTGTGTTTTAGGAAAACTGATTTCATCTGCAGGATTGAAGCAGCAGTCTGCAGAACTCTTTCACTTTTGGCTCTGCTGCAGACTTTTGCTCCCTCCCTTTTTTCCCCGCATGCAGATCTTCAATTATGCTTTGTTATTCTGCCTTTTACCACGCATTTGCTTGTTTTTCATTTCATCTATAGATATTAAATATTTTCCAACCCATTGTTGTGTTGTTGTTGCTTTCTTTTCTTTTTTTTTTTTTTTTTTTTAACAAGCTGACACTCCCCGCTTTCCAGTCAGAGAGAAACAGATGCCAGCCTCCCACAAGCTGAGATCTGGTAAACAGACCAACCTGACACCACCGACAAAAACTTCTCATTAAACAATGCAACTTTATCAGCCACCCACGACTAATGTGGAAATATTCATAACTGTGATGAGAGGGGTGGAGGTGAAGAACAGTGAGTCAATGGGGTGAGCCAACCAAACAGCAGAAAACAGAAGATCGAAAGCTGTTAGAGTTAAAGTTAAACAGGCTTTACCTGCACACACTTTAGGTGTGATGAACACCAACGGCTTTATATGTAACAAGAGAGGAATCACAGGTCAGATATGCAGATACAGATTTTTCCTCAGAATAATGACGGGGGAGTGGAAAACGTTCGTAGCTGTTTTTCTACACTGCTGAACAAACTCACTGCCTCTGTGTGTATTTTGAGCACATTGTGCTGACAGCATTATCCACATCCACACTAATGTGCTTTTATTGAAAATGAAGATAATCTCCGTACACACGAGTGTTTTAGCACCGCTCCAGAAATAATCTCTGTCCATACAACATGCCTGAAAACACATGTCACATGACCATTCTTGTACAGTGGACATGCACAGGAAGCAGACTGTTCACTCTGTGTTTGGTCACCTGAGAAAAAACTGGATATCCCCTCCAATGAAGCTCAGCAGAAGTTCAATCAGGGAGACTTTGGTTCTGCTTCCTCCAATCAGGTGTTCACTTTTCTAGTTATCCAATCAAACTTCACCACAGTCTCTTCCAGTTAATCAGTCGAATTTTAAATCTGCTCTCACCTCTGCTGCTGTCAGCTGACTTTTAAGGGGCCGTACACATGCTGCATCTTAAACTGTCTGGAAAACGTTGGGAGCTGGGTGCTACTTGTGCCTATTCCGTGCCAGCTTGCAAGAGCGCAGTGACAGGTTGCATCTGAGGTTGCTAAGCAACCTCAACAAGCACCATATTGTAGCCTATTTACCTGAAATCCTGAGTGCAGAGCTGATCTCCTTCCAGGCGCTGTTTGTGCGTAGGTCTGTTGTCTGTGGGACAGATGTAAAGCTCTGACAGCTCTGCACTAAAATGATCAACTTCTCCTCAATATTTATCACAGACTGATATTTACTGAAGGGAAAGATATCTGCCGGCTGTGATTGGTCAGTCCTCGTCACATGAGATGGTGTGCGCTGCCGCATGCCAAAAGTTGAACCCTGTTTATCTCAGGTGTTCACGAACATGTGATGGCGTCGCTCTGATGTTTGAGCACACCTGCCATGTGTCTACACTGAAAACAATGAATTTGAGGGTGCAAAAAACTCAGCGTGTGTACGGCCGCTTAGGCAGAACCATTGCACCCTCCTCCACCCTGTTCACCTCCAGCCATCATATCAAGAGTCCAGGATGAGCTCTTCAAAGGCCCGTTCCTTTTCTCTTCAGTGCATTACCAGTCATGTATAAATCAATAATGATGATATTAATTTTAATGTATTTCAGTACCCCACGTAAGCTATGTGAGCTTCTTTGGAGGCAAGCAGCACTGCAGAGTGCCTGTAACCTAAACAGCCTTGTGCTGACTTTTTTCAATGTATTTATTTAAGAAGGGACAATGTCATTTAATCAGAAGTTACTGTTTAACCACCCGGCAGCGTGAGGGTGAAACAACATAAGTTAAGGGGGCGAAAGTCTGAGTAGGGTGGGTGTTAGGGGTGGTGGATGAGTCCAACAACCACCGTCTCTTACCTGGAGGCTGGTGTTCGCGTCCTGTATGACTGTAAAGCCAAACCCTGTTGTTTTGTCTTAAACCCAACAACATGAGTATGTTGCTGAAGGAAAAAAATGTCTATTTGTGGTGTTGTACCGACTTAGTGCTTTTATTTTGAAAGAGACTATAAGCAAACTGTACATTTCCTGTGAAAACAGAAGTGTATTTTGAAAACAGACAATGCATGTAACAGGCTGAAGCTGACACGGCGTCCCAGAACGTCAACAACCAACACACCCAGGGTAACTTGGACGTCATATCTTGACGTGGACAGTCCATGACCAAACGTGGACATGTGACGAGGTCACAGTGAGAACATGTTGGGCAAGAAGGTACCTGTCACAGCAGTAAAATACGCCACACAGTGCCGACCAACCAAAATGCTGCACCTCCAAAGTGCTCTCAAACACTCCCAGCTGGGTGTTTCCTGAGAAGCGCCTGATGTTGTCAGCTTGGGAAAAAACACTTTGGTGGACACAGGGCCTTACGCACCATTATACCATCCACCTCCTGATGGCAAATCAGCTCATACACTACGTCACTTTAGAAACATTTATATGATGCGTATGAAAAGTACAAATGTACTTTGGTTTGCAGAAATGTACAGTGCCGACATTTTTTTCTGAGGCCTGAGCTGCACACAGAATGACAGACAAACAGACGAGCTGACAACATCTGCCGAGGTTTCCTCCCTCACGGCTTTTTGGCCTAGAAAGCCTCATCCAGGCCTGAGCGCTGCTGCTGAACATCCATATGGTCCAGGCTTTATCTGCTCCCACACGTCGCCTCTGTGTAATAATCCTCCTGCACTTAACGCTGTGAGCTTATGGATTACATCAGGGAGGGGGGGGACCTTTCTAGGACTCAGATGGAGGGTTTAAAGTTCAAGCTCTGCCATCCTCTTCCTGAGCGCTCTGTCACTCAGGCTTACAGTACATCACAGCCACACATGACGTTCACTGATGCTTTTAAAAAGGTAGACACTGCGCTGTCACGATCCATCCGGTCCAACAAATTAATAGTATGTTATTCTCCCAGGATGTACAGGGTATGTATTGATCCTGTGACAAGCGAAAGCCATTAGTGAAGTTCTGCATTTCAAAGGCAGGAGATGAAAAGTGGTGAAATTGGAGGACATGTGTAGTCCCGGCGTTGGACCAGGCTGATTAAAGGCTTCGTCTCCTCAGACACAGCCAAGAATCAAACAGAACAGAGAGCTTATTGTCTCCCAGCAGAACTGTCTGCCGCTGAAGGTTACTACGGGACGGATGAAAGTGGAGCGATTGAAAAGAAAGCTGAATTATCTAATGGGTACCTTGGTAACAACACGGCAGGCTAGCAGTTAGTGTGTCATCACATGTAAAGACAGCTGCTTTTTGGAAAGAGGGAGATTAGTCCCCACGTTAGCAGAGAGCATCGGGATGTTTGATTAATCTCCAACTCTCTGATTTTTTTAAATTAGCCCGTAGGTGCTGAGTCCAAAGCAAACCTAAATAAATATGGATGTCTCATTGGCTGCTGGTTCGTTCGTGGATGTCGCCGCCATGTTGGAGAGTGCAGGATTTGCCTGTCAAGAAATGAAAGTAATGAGGGGAGCTGTGGTTTTTCCTGGATAAAAAGCATATTTATATTTCTCAACCAGTTTCAACAAGTCCATTTTGTATTCATGGGGTTATGTCTACATGTAGTAGAAAAAAAGTTTTGTCTCCAGTTAAATAGAATCTGGATATTTAGGCTGCTGCTGAACGCTCAATAGAGGAGTGTGTTTGGCTTACATGAAGTGAATTGCTTGCGTGGTGCTGTGTTAATTTTGTTGACAAAAACTACTAAAATTTTCAGCGACATCCTTTTGTCCATGATAAAAACAAGACAATGATGAGCTAACAATAGATCTTGATAATAAAAACTACGATGAAATCTATGTTTCGTTTCAATTGACGAGACGTGATGAAAATGCTGGTGGTGGACTATAATTGATAGATTCTAATTCTGTGGGGAACACTCAATACTCTTAATGTATCTCTAGATCATGTGACAGCATCACAACTATGTTTGCAATTTTACTAACCCCCAAATTTTCTAAACATCACAACATGCAGTGTTTCGACATTTCAGGCCACAACAATCCCAAAAACAGCAAAATCTGCGATGGACTGGCTGTTACTGCCACAATGCCAGATGAATCAGTCAAGTCAAACTCTGTGGAGTGGGATGATCCAAAGGTCTGGATCCAGGCAAGACCATATTAGCTCTCCTATAGCATCAAGTCATACCTTACACGTTTTGATCCTCCTTCGATAAGGCTCTCAGAATTACAGTTTCATATCATCACTGCAGCGTTTAGAAGACGCAGGCAGGACTCCAGTTTTAGCTCTATTGGATTTTAGACAAACTAAAGGCCAATCTGTAAATATTTTGCTGTAAATATTTTAAATTTTCATATTTGTTTATCCTGCAAGAGCAGAAGCTTCATTAAATGTAAACACTGAAACAAGATGATATTTTGTTTGCATCCTCAGGAGAGAAGACACCAGTCTGAGGTGAAGCGTTTCTACGATCTGCGGCTGACTGACAGGCTGCAGGCTGAGCGGATGAGTCAAAAATAGTTTGATAGATTTCAACCATCTGCTGCTGATATACAAATTACACGTGCTGGTGCAGGTGGGTCAGGTGCTATTTGCAGAAATTTCTAAGTGTTTGTTTTGTGCTGCATGGAGAGCCAGATGGGGGGAGGTTACTGCAGGAGATAGTCAGTGGTGAGCTGTCAGTCACAGGAACATGCGTTAAAGCTGAAATCTGTCAGATTTTTCATGAATAAGTGGATATTTCTGCCCATCTGTACCGTGAGACATGTTGGGTAGTTGGACATTCTCTACATACGCTGCTGTCCTGGCTGACAGTGCCAACACACACACGAAACAACTTGACAAATGCCTCGCGAGAAGGGGGCCATGCCATTGTCCTGACCACACATTAGTCCAAATAGGGTTCATACAGCTTACGGCAAATTAGATTTAAGACTTTTTAAGATTTTTTTTAATGCCACTTGGAATAAATAAAGTCATTAAAGTTAAAGACTAATCCTACAATGACAAAAATTTAAGAGGAAAAAATTAACCCACATCAGTTACTTAAGGTTTCGGACAATTTCCCAATATGTTTATTGTCACATAAAACATGACTTTTTGTTTCATTTCCCTCCAGGGACTCCTTACATCATAACATCATAAGAAACAGTCTTGCATAGCCAGACAGATCTCCACAGCACTGTGTCAGCACTTGAGAAAGGTCTGGAATCACCATATTACTCTTAGACCCTAGGAAAAAAAAACTCTGGCTGTTTTTTGTTCATCTAAACCAATTACAATTGTCCAGGGTGGTGCTAAGCCCACGGTTATTGACAGGTTCAATGACAGAGTCAAGCCGTTTCAGTATCGGTGTGAATTTTTGGGACCATTTAACAGATCAGCACTGCTGCTGTGTTCACTTGTGCTTATTGGGCAGAGAGCTCAGGTGACAGCAGCAACAGAAAGTTTACTGATCTGACAGAGAGTCAGGATGGACCGAGAATGTACCCCAGTGCAAAAGGGATTCAATTCAGCTATTGTTTGACTGGAGACATTTCAAAAGATGAGACAAATCAACTTTGACTGACCATGTCAGAAAACGGATCAACATCAGCCATGAGAGTCCTCTGAGACAGAAGCCCCTTTTACACTGCCAGATTTTGCGCGAATGTTGGGCTGTTTTGCCGGCAAGCTGCAAGCGTTTAGACGCACAGAGCCGGATTGGCGAATTGATCCAAGGTGCCCAATTTTCCACCTCGTAGGGTAGACATATTGGCGGAACCCAAAACAGACCGAGGCGGCCTTCCGCAACGGGAGGGGCTGTTGATGACTTGTGGGAGGGGCTGTTGATGACACACGTGCGAGCCACTGGCGGTGGATAAACAGGAAACAGCTGATAGCAGGAATTAGCAGCTAGTAGCAAGAGGGAAACACAAACCTGACAGACACTGTAAAGATGAGCAACTGGGGAGACAAGGAATTGTGCGCCCTCCTTGTCCTCGCAAATGAAGAGGCCATTAACCGTCAGATGACGGGGACGGTGAAGAACGGGCCGACTTATGAAAGAATCGCCGAAGGACTGACCAGCCGCGGCTTCCCTCCCACGTCACTGTTTACGTCACACGCTGAGCTACATGTTTTGTTACTTGCTCACGCCCCCCATTGCCCCGAAAAAGGCACATTCTGTATAAACAAAAGTAGGTAGGCGGCATTTTGCTGCACTCCCTGATTTTGTTTTTATACTGCCAATGCTGAAAAAACACTGATTGGGCTTTCCTGCAAATTTGCACAATTCCTATCTAAAAAGGGCTAGAGTCTGGGCTTTTCTGAGGTGCATTCACAAGTTGTTCTATGCATTGTAGATTTTTACAACAATTCATTTAAGGGCAATTCCAGCGTTATGGATGTTACATTCAGAGAGAAAATTGGAAACTAAGCTTAACATTGACAAGGCATTGATTTGAATTAGAAAATTGAATATACATATTTTAGTTACACTTATTGGGATAAAGGTAAGCCTGCAATATGAAATGTTTTGACCCTTTGGATTTTGAGAGAAGTGACAGAATACCCAGCGTTATGGATGTTACGGAAATGGACAAGCTTTTCGGACTCACTGAACACATGATGAAAACTCTGTGAATTGTTCTTCCAAAGACTAACATGTTTAATATCATTTTGTAGGGAAGGGTTTGAGCTACCCAAAAAGCACATTTAGGAAAACTTTTTTTTTTTCCTGTTAAGGAAAGAATCACAAAAAAGTGCCATTATGGATGTTACATTTTTGCGTTATGGATGTTACACGTCTGAAATAGACAAAAAAAACAATCAAAAATAGGGCTTTACCCACATGTGTTTGACTTCAGTGGCCCATTTAAAGGGTCAAACCAGTCTGGATCTATGTTGTAGTCTGAGAAATCATTTACTCTACTACTGATCGAGTACATACCGGTAGACTACATAGTAGGCGTTACCTTTTTGGATGTAACTGACTGGTCATAAATCACCTCAGAGTGACAGCTGTCAAGTGAATTTTAATAATGCGCGAGTCGAGATGACAGGCAGTACACCCATTGGTCTTTTCTTAGAAACACAGAACATGAATATTCTTAAGTGCGTCAATGAATACAGCACATGCAGTTGGCAATTAAGGAAAATGCAATTTTTTATATGATTTTTTAAATGATTTTTATGATCAGACAGTGCGATTTTTTTTTTTTTTAACTACCTAATGTTCTTTGTCTTTTATACACGAAGTTAAAAATAATGCTGATTATGGTGTGTGTGTGTAGAGAGAGAGAGAGAGAGAGAGAGAAATGTTCAACTGATCAAATAGTTCTGAGCTGTTTTTTTCAGATCTTCATTTACTTTAATGAAGACGAAACAAAAAAAAAACAAAAAAACGGACGCGAGTCACATTCAGCTCTAACAAAAGCACCGCGTCTGTTACGAATCAAGTTTACCAGAATCTCTGCTGACTATAAGTAATTACAAACCGATGTAAGAGCGAGCTGAAGAAAACCTAACCGGTATTGAAGAGAGATGCGACGTGATCTGTCAAACGTGAGTGATTGACAGAGAGGTTGTCACTGTGTGTGTGTGTGTGTGTGTCAGCGGAGCGGGGCACAGCTGCAGTGACCGTGTGTGTGTAGGGGAGGTGCACCCTGTGTGACTGGCTTATCACAGAATGTGGACACGGTCAGCTATAGGATTTTCATTCATCACGAGCACAGATAATGACTCGTATTACATAATACTCGTACTCGTCAAAAGTGCTTTATCCGCACCGGATACTCGCGGGCTCAACCCTAGTAAACAGCGAACAAGAAGAGCAGTATTATCGTGAGAGTCTACCAGCGTATTCATGTGATACAGTAACATTTTTCACATGTCGGCAGCCCATCCCTGCAAATAGCTCATTCAGGATGATAGTAAACACTACACAGCGAGCCACAAGAGCAGTAGGTTTAACAGTGGGGTGTAACCATTAATGTGATACAGTGTAATCAACATTCACACTTGCTAATATGTCATCTTTCTAAAAGTTAGCTTTGCTTAGAAAGTTTGGCTGACATTGCTTTCCAAATGCATGTTTTATGACAACTTTTCCTAAAAAAAGTTATGGACGTTACATGAGTTGTCCCATAAACGGGCATCATAACAGCACGTTCCACCGGCCAATGGAAAGACACAAAGTACATAACTGATTTACATATTGATACAACAGCCCTTCCTGATAAAAAGTGAGGTTAGAAGACATCTGTAGGTGATTTTTTTTTGCCATTCTGGCCATTCAGAAAGTCATACAATTTTGTTCACTGAAAAATACATTTACATTTCATTATTGTGTCTCCTCATTGTAGTGAGGAAAAACATGTATTTGCATGAATATTGTGATCAAATGTATTTTGTACTTCAAAATATAGACCTTGATGATACATTTTAAATGGGTTTTGTTATAAATATTGCTACTTTATTTTTTCATGGTGAGGTTGACATTTGCATGGAATTGCCCTTAAAGAACAACGGAGACATATCTTTTTGAATGATGCAAATCTTTGTCAAAACTCACAATTTTCAGGGTAAAAGTTGTTTTTGTCTGCCATAAAAAGGGGATTTTTTAAAATTGTAACACAGATAGTGAAAGGAGGGGAGACTGCAGGCAGAAGTATTCAGCCAATGGCTAGTTTATATAGATATTATATATATTAGACTAATTTAAAATACCCAAGTTTCAATTTAAACTCAAAGCTATCAACATATTCTCATAAAATGGTTCATATGATATTCTACAAATTAGTGCCCCACAAATGACGTTACTTCCTTAACAGAAAGTTTCGTAATTAACAAATTTACAGAGGTAAGGTTTCGGCAAGTTACTGTGTTTAGGTAAAGAATCATGGTGAGGACGTACCTTAAAATGACTCAAAGTTCACAGAGTTCTGAACATGCGTCTCCGATGGATAGTCTGGGTTTTTGTGACCTGTCCACCACCCCAACCTGTACTGGGACCGTTTCCTTGTTTACTCCTGTCAGCACACTGGTCACGTGAACGCAGCCTTTCAAAATTCTTAGGTTATACATGAATTACTGGTTCATGATTATGTGGGATACGTATGAATTTGGGTGTCTTACCTTTTGTCAGAAAATGTGTGAACAGTTTATGGACAGAACAGACAGTTGAGAGATAAAGCTGCAGAGATGTGATGATCTTCCAGAATGAATACATTTGATTTGACCTTTAAGCAGACCGACTGTATGCACAATGATGAATACACTAACGTCCATTCACACTGCGATCCTTTCTGAACAACCTTTCTTTCCTCCTGTTGACCTCCAGACACTTTTGTTACAGGTTTTCTGCCTTGTTTATGTGCAGCTCTTTGTTTAATTTTCAGTCCCTGTAGGACCTTGCAGTTGTGCCTCAGACTGATTCCATGTGCGGAGCCTTTTGGTGTTTATTTTGTGATAAACTGTAGTCATATGTGGACACATTCCAGGGACACAAAGTCCGTGTTTGTAGAGATTGAGGCTTTTACTTGAAGTTGGCTCGTGAAAGGTGGTTTTGAATTGGATTATTTTTGTGAAAACTGAAAACTCAAACTGAAGCGATGGTTAAAACTGGCACACAATTTTTTAGTTTGACAAGTTTTTGCAGAGAAATTGTGGGGCTTTAGAAAAAACCTGCAAATCTGGCTGAATTAGTTACTTTGCAAAATTCTGGAAGGACAGAGTAGCTGTGACTTCCCACCACCTCCTCTCATCAGCTCCTTTAATTTGAAACTGTGACCTACCATTATGTCCCTCTGCCTCCCGCCCTCCTCCACCTCCCATTATCTCATCTCAGAACACATCATCTCCCCGCCTCTCCCATCACTACCTCCCACCTCCATACATCCCGCCTACATTCATCTCCACCCAACTCTTACCTCATCCCATCTCCCGAGACCCCCTCCTGCCCTCCACCTCCTCCCATCACCTCGTCCCACCTCACATTATCTCACCCTCCTACTATCACTCTGCCTCCTCCCGTCACCTCCCGTCACCTCCCGTCACCTCCCGTCACCTCCCGCCACCTCAGCTTCTCACATCACACAACCGCTGTGTCTCCTTTCATCACCTCCTCTAATATCCCATCACCTCCCACCACAACCTGGGAGGTTCCCCTCATTGCTTTCTCCTGGGCTGAAAAAAGGAAGCCAACGCTGAAGTGCCAAAAACTGCAGTTCCTCTAATGTCCACTTGAGGCTGGCTCCAGGAGTGAGTCAATCCCCACAGACCTCCATGTTAAAACGTCAAACTTTACAGCAGAAATAAACATGTTTACAGCCTGGAACAAAAAACATGTTTGGTCTCTATACCTCATTTTAACATTCATGAGGGTGAATAATTTTTTACTCACGTGTTTAAATGTTGTTAAGGCTAAAGTTACACATGACTAAGAGTGGGCTGCTTTGAGGGGTCAGCCCGTTCTCACTCCCAACTCATCAAATACAGACACTTTCTCAATGGACCTCGGAGTTAGACACTGACACACAGAGGCACCCTTTGCTGGTTGTTTGTGATGCAGCAGTCAACAAATAGAGCCGGTTCAGACCTGGTATTAACATGCATTTTGGTTGATCCAATCACAAGAAGTCAGAACTAAATACAAGCCTAAATAACCACCAAGATGCATTGCAATCCAATCACTCAAACCGTTTGCTGAGGAAGTCCGGGACTCATTTGATCACGTCTTTTGTAGTATATACACTAATGTGTTATGTCATTGGTGCACGACATGGTGGTTGTTCTGGTGACAGTGTGCTAAAAGTTCTTCAACTTACCAATTTTATGTTGAGTTGTAAGTGTTGAATGACAATCCATCATTTGCCCTATGGAAAAGGGTGTTGAATTCTTCTGACAATTATATCTTACACAACCGCTAACATGACTATCAAGCATGCGACAGAGCAGCAAGCAAAAGTGTGGACGGGGCAGTAACAAAATCTGGACACAAGTGGTCAGTTGGAGACGCATGATAAGCGCAGATGTGAACAGCAACATGTTTTGGCTGTACACTTGTGTTCAGATCACCGAAACATATGTTAGTACCAGGTCCAAACAGGCTCGTGTATTAGTATATAGAACCAGAATGGGCAGGTTGGAGGGGAGGTGGATGGGTCAAACAAACTTTGGACTTTCACCTGGGAGCCTGCTGTTTATTTCCCGTGTAAAACCAAAGTAAATTGCATTATGTTTATAACAACGTGTGCTATGTTAGTGATGTATGTCACCTTACATTATGTTAGTAACAGCTGTACGAATTTTAAGCCAAAGCATGTTTTTTTACTAAACCTAACGAAGTGCTTTTGTGGCTATACTTAAGCACGTGAACGTAAGAATGAAGTGTTTTGTCTGCGTTGTAAATCTATTTTTTTTTAAAAAAAAAGACTGTAGGCATCAAACAAGCAGAAACTGTAAATTTCCTATGAAAATACAAAATAAAATACAAGTTTATTTTGAAAAGACACAGTGTACACTGAACAAAAATATAAACGCAACACTTTTGTTTTTGCTCCCATTTTTCATGAGCTGAACTCAAAGATCTAAAACATTTTCTATACACACAAAAGACCATTTCCACTCAAATATTGTTCACAAATCTGTCTAAATCTGTGTTAGTGAGCACTTCTCCTTTGCTGAGATAATCCATCCCACCTCACAGGTGTGGCATATCAAGATGCTGATTAGACAGCATGATTATTGCACAGGTGTGCTTTAGGCTGGCCACAATAAAAGGCCACTCTGAAATGTGCAGTTTTGCGTTATTGGGGGGGTCTGGGGGGGTCAGAAAACCAGTCAGTATCTGGTGTGACCACCATTTGCCTCACTCAGTGCAACACATCTCCTTCGCCTAGAGTTGATCAGGTTGTTGATTGTGGCCTGTGGAATGTTGGTCCACTCCTCTTCAATGCCTGTGCGAAGTTGCTGGATATTGGCAGGAACTGGAACGCACTGTCATATACGCCGATCCAGAGCACCGGGATTCATCCGTGAAGACACCTCTCTAATGTGCCAGACGCCATCAAATGTGAGCATTTGCCCACTCAAGTCGGTTAGACCTGACCTGCAGTCAGGTTGAGACCCCGATGAAGACGACGAGCATGCAGATGAGCTTCCCTGAGACGGTTTCTGACAGTTTGTGCAGAAATTCTTTGGTTATGCAAACCGATTGTTGCAGCAGCTGTCCGGGTGGCTGGTCTGTGGCTGGAGGTGAACATGCTGGATGTGGAGGTCCTGGGCTGGTGTGGTTACACGTGGTCTGCGGTTGTGAGGCCGGTTGGATGTACTGCCAAATTGTCTGAAATGCTTTTGGAGACGGCTTATGGTACAGAAACGAACATTCAGTTCATGGGCAACAGCTCTGGTGGACATTCCTGCAGTCAGCATGCCAATTGCACGCTCCCTCAAAACTTGCGACATCTGTGGCATTGTGCTGTGTGATAAAACTGAACATTTCAGAGTGACCTTTTATTGTGGCCAGCCTAAGGCACACCTGTGCAATAATCATGCTGTCTAATCAGCATCTTGATATGCCACACCTGTGAGGTGGGATGGATTATCTCGGCAAAGGAGAAGTGCTCACTAACAATCAATCAATCAATCAATCAATCAATCAATCAATCAATCAATCAATCAATCAATTTTATTTATAAAGCCCAATATCACAAATCACAATTTGCCTCACAGGGCTTTACAGCATACGACATCCCTCTGTCCTTATGACCCTCGCAGCGGATAAGGAAAAACTCCCCAACAAAACCCTTTAATGGGGAAAAAAAAAACGGTAGAAACCTCAGGAAGAGCAACTGAGGAGGGATCCCTCTTCCAGGACGGACAGACGTGCAATAGATGTCATACAGAACAGATCAGCATAATAAATTAACAGTAATCCGCATGACACAATGAGACAGAGAGAGAGAGAGAGAGAGAGAGAGAGAGAGAGAGAGAAAGAGAGAGAGAGAAAGAGAGAGAGAGAGAGATATGCAGGTAATGACAGTAGCTTACAGCAACATTGTTGAAAGTAATAATATTATCGTTATAGTTCTGGCTACTGTGGTACAATATGTTGAAAGTATGTATTAATATCTGACAGTATACATGTGTGACAATAGTCATATGTGTATAATAACAGTAGAAGTATGACTAATGACTAATGATGGCAGCAGCAGCAGGAGGCATCTGGCAGGACCACGGCAGCAGCACAACCACACACGTCACGCTGTCCAGGCACCGCTGTGATATGAGTTAATCTGAGAGACAGTGGAGCACAAAGGCTCCGGAGAAGAAGCCGAGTTAGTGACATCCAGAATGGCCGAGTTAGCAAGATGCAGTAATAGAATACGAGAGAGAGAGAGAGAAGGAGAGAAGGTGCCCGGTGTATTATAGGGGGGTCCTCCGGCAGACTAGGCCTAAGTCAGCCTAACTAGGGGCTGGTACAGGGCAAGCCTGAGCCAGCCCTAACTATAAGCTTTATCAAAGAGGAAAGTCTTAAGTCTAGTCTTAAATGTGGAGACGGTGTCTGCCTCCCGGACCGTAACAGGAAGATGATTCCACAGGAGAGGAGCCTGATAGCTGAAGGCTCTGGCTCCTGATCTACTTTTAGAGACTTTAGGGACCACGAGTAACCCTGCGTTCTCAGAGCGCAGTGTTCTGGTGGGATAATATGGCACTATGAGCTCTCTAAGATATGACGGAGCTTGACCATTTAGCGCTTTATAAGTTAACAGAAGGATTTTAAATTCAATTCTGGATTTTACAGGGAGCCAGTGCAGAGAAGCTAAAACAGGAGAAATATGATCTCTAACACAGATTTAGACAGATTTGTGAACAATATTTGAGGGAAATGGTCTTTTGTGTGTATAGAAAATGTTTTAGATCTTTGAGTTCAGCTCATGAAAAATGGGAGCAAAAACAAAAGTGTTGCGTTTATATTTTTGTTCAGTGTATGTAACAAGCGTAACTTGACACACCGTCCCTGT
This sequence comes from Epinephelus lanceolatus, assembly GCF_041903045.1. Taxonomy (NCBI): domain Eukaryota; kingdom Metazoa; phylum Chordata; class Actinopteri; order Perciformes; family Serranidae; genus Epinephelus; species Epinephelus lanceolatus. The sequence goes on from NC_135740.1 coordinate 45,143,901, forward strand.
GTGTGACACAGAAGGATATCTAGTGCACAAGAGTTTGACCTCTAGGTCCATGTAGGAACACAATAGTGGCAGTATATGATGAGTTGGGATGAGTACATGTTGGAGTGAGCAACACATTCTCATCCCAAGTCGACACATATGTCAGTGGAATTTCACGTCTACACATTACGCACTAGGGATATAATTGGGGTCAGGAACGAAAAAAATTGGGTTTCAGGTATGGATGGGGAAGCGACACCATCACCTCACCACATCAATTTACATCCTGTCAGCTCCCACAGCATCCTCCTCACCCAGCCTTCCTCCATTTCATCCCACCTACCACCATTGTCACTTCTCCATCTGTCCTCCACCTATAGACTCTGACTTGTTTACAGCTTTGGTTATTAGCTCTGCGCTCAGTTAATAGTTTTGGTTTTAATGTCTTTTCCATCCCACAGATTTACATCCACGTACGCAGGCGTCCCTCTGCACATGTGTGCAGTATTTACAGTATCCAGGTGTTATTTCCTCCCACCACGGTGCTGCTGCTGCAAATCGAAGGCAACGCTGGTAGGCCTATATGTGGAGGTGAGACGTGTCAGCTGTGGGCGGAGCAGTGGGCGGGTTCTGTTAAGACAGAGGAGGCATGAATCCATCTGTCAGATAGACCCCGAACGTCTCTTTTAATAGCTCCATCATCAGACGCTGCCAGCAGCTCTAATTGGCAGGACGTGGGAGTTGATGGTATTAAAATGGCTGCCGTGCTGTTCACCTCCATGACTGCAGCCTGTCAGTTACATGGGAGGCTAAGTGAACATGGACGGGAGAGGCAGAGAGAGTGGGAGGGAGAGAGAGAAGCGCTGGGTTGAAGAGGTGTAGAGTTGGACACAGAGAGCTTTATTTTCTCTGTTTATTGGATTCACATCTTTTCTATTATTGCTCTTAACAAGAGTGGGATTTAAAATATAATATAGCACTGCCAATGCACCAGTGGAACCAATCTGGCACTAATTAGAGCAGCAATTAATTATTATGTTTGTTAATCATTTAGTTAATTGTTTAGTATTTAGTATTTTATTCATCTTAAGTTCCCCCAGGGTCCAAAGTGATTTTAAAACGACCAACAGGTTCAATTTACAGTGAAAAAAACCCTCCAAATCCTCCAAAGATTGAACCAACTGATGTCAACAATTTCTAATTGATAAATGATCATTTTTCAAAAGCGGCTCTGCAGCATTGATTCACTCATCCTCACAAAGAAGCTGGTGCTCGATGCTTGGTGATGCACTGCCTTGAAGAGTTAGTTTAAAAATGCTAACAGTAACATGCTGGGGTTTGCCAGCCACATTAGCCTGCCAACATAGCTAGGATGCTAACTGTCAGTTAGCAAGAGGTTAACACTGTTTATCTAAGAGATGTATCTGTACAGTTTACCCCTGTGTGACGACTGACTGCAGAACGTGCTGCATCATATGTGTCGAGTGGTTTATTCTCCAGCAGAGCAGATGATATAGATCATGATGGTAAAACACAGCTAATTTCTGTGAACAGATATCTGCATATGTTTGCAGAATCTGTGGACGACCTGACAAAATTGTGTTCTGGGTTTTGTTTATAGTCCAAGAAGTGCTGACCAATCACGTTTAAAGGGCAAGTAACAGTCCGTGTGGAGAGGTGGAACACATTGGCTGACAGGCAATCCTGGAACCCATCAGCCATTGTCTGACACATAGTCACAGGTTTCTGCTTATAATAACGAGTGCACAAGAGGAAGTCTTGGCTCAGATATCTGCCGGTTACATTGGATCAGCCTGAAATATCGGCCCGCTCTTCCAGAGGCTTATCGTCACATTATATCCAATGGGTTTCGAGATTGAAACATACCTAATATGATAGCTTTGGTCCTTTATAATTCCCAGGTCACCAAATACCAACGCTTTGTCACGCCCCTCAGCATGCAATGCCAAAGCTGAAGGCACCCTTCAGCGTCTACGAGATGCACCGTGCTTTTAATTGACTCCAATGTGAACCCATCTGCAGCAATATTTGACACTCAAAGCACCTTATGTCGTGTAAAGCCCAGTTTAGACCAATGATTCATGACAAGACAAAACTGTTTTAGAACACTGCAGAAAAAAGTAGCAGCTGTGTGAACTGGCCAGTGTCACCATCAGCTGGTCAAAAACGTGGGCAGCTGGTTTTAGAACGTAAAGCACGTCACCCTGTTTCAACAGCCAATCAGCTCATAGTGAAGTCCGCTGGTCAAGTCAGAACGACAGCAGATGGTCAGATCCACCCATCTTGCCTCCACAGCTCCACCCTCTCCTGTAAATATGGTCACTTCTGTCTCCAAAAACAAGATGGCAACGACCAAAACGCAAGGCTTCAAAGCAGAAGCCAACAAACCAGTGGTATGGTATGGTAACTACATCCATTATTTATACAGTCTATAATGTTGACCTGAAAGAGCACTAGCAAAGCTTTACCTGAAATACAAAACACTTGAATACTAACTTTAAATGAGGAACTGCCCAATCAAAGATTTTTTTAAAAAAGACAGACATATTTCCTCAGTTTGATTCTATCTACATCGATTTTCAAGTCTGTGCACGTTAATTTTCATATCTTACTAAAATTAACGACCAAAAGAATGAGGTCGCGGATACAAGCAGCTGAAATGTTGGTGAAGATTCTCAGTTATCCAGGTCACGGTAGTCATAAGTGCTATATTGTTGGCGACTCGTTGGATAAGAGATGAAGCGTCTTCAAGAAACTCAAGCAAGTCCAGTTGCCAATGATATAGAAGCAGCTGAAAAGAGTTCAGAGTGTTTTCAGATCACTGAGCTCAGATTTCTGCCTGATGGCGGCAACATTGAACCGTTTGTCTAACACTTTGTCTCTGTGAAATTTAACATGAATATTCATGATGCCCAGAGGATGAATCCTAATGTTTCTGTTGACCTCCTGATTTTTCCTCTTGCACCAATAATGGGTCAAATCTTACACAATTAACATCACAATCTAAAGGCAAGATTTCCTCCACATTTACATTCACATTCCTGCTCCCCAGAGGATGAACAGTTACGATTTTAATCATCTGCCTTCTGGCAGCAAGCTACATCATCAGTATGCTGTTTGTGTAAAACCATGTTTATATTGTGTAGTTTATGAACCCTGCAGCCTCCAGGGGGCACTAGCAGAACTTATCACCATAGCTCACAACACTGCTGCTGTTCAGATTTTACTGTTAGAGTTGATAAATCATAATGAATGCAGAGTCATAATGAATGCAGAGAATGAGCGTTTGGGAGGAAGTAGCTAACAGAGTCCCTGCTGTTCTACCAGGACAGAAATGCACTCATTCTCCCGTTTGACGGTTGCCTCAGAGATTGTGTCTTGCCCTCGGATTGGCAGGAAATCAGAATCGCCTGAAGGCAACATTCTGACCTCTGTAACTGCACATCAGAGCCGCGTGGACATGGAACCAAAGTGTGTCTAATTGCACTAAAGGAGGAAATCTGACGAGCAGGTCTGTGGCTAATGGTGGCCGGTGACGGATGCTCCCTTCACGCAGGCCTGCAGTGAGCACTCAGCCGGCCACTTCCTGTTTGTAATCGGATGAAGAGCAGACACGAGCTGAATGGATGGAAACCCACACTGAGTATCTGATTCCTCCCACTGAGGAGAGATATGATGATATTTACTTTATGGTTTTCATAAGAGTTTTATAATGAAATTTAGTCACTGTCAAATGGAAACTCTATCTATTTAGGTTGACCACCATGAGGTTTTTATTTTATTAAATAGGATTTAAACAGTGGGCTTTTAACCCACCTTTTTACCACCTTCACCCTGATTTTCACGAGAAGTTTCCCTTAATAGTTCCAAAGGTTTAATGTGAGGTTTCATTTAGACTGTGCAAATATTTTAACACATTTAAAAGGGACGAAAGAAACTAGATAATGACACTGGAGATCTTTTATGACTTTATATTATGTGTAATTTAAATCTGAATCTGTAAAGTAAGCAGTAACTCTTGCTGTCAGATAAGTGGAGTGGATTTCCCTCAGATGTTTAGTTTTCTTTTCCTCATCTAAACTTCTTAAGTGAAAACACACCAAAGAACACAGCATATCACATCTGTTTAAAATATTAGCTTTATAGCATATGGTTTTAGACACTTGGAAATTTATTAAAGAGAAAAACCTAAATATAACATTGACAAAAGTATTTAGAATATTTGCTGTGACACTTGAAATTGACAGCGGTTCCATCACATATTGCATATTATTGAACCAATATCACGGCTAAGCCGAAATATCCCAATTTTAAATAAACTGCCATAAAATGGATGATGTGAGGTTTTGGAGTGTAATTATACCTTTAAATGGTGATCAACTACTAAATGTTGGCATGTGTAACAGATGAGTTTGACACACTTTTTGTTTAACTTATTTACTTTTCAAAATGGCCCCTCCCCTCCAGGAATTGCCACAGTAACATGGTGGAGAGGTCTGCGTGCTCCCGTGAGGGTGGTCCCAAGCAAGGGGCCAGACTAAAGCCTAGTTCACATTACATGATTTTCACCCTGATTTTGCATCGCAGAGACTATCGTAATCTTTTGAGTTTTCATACCGACGTGTGTTTCTGTCAGCAGGAGTCTCGCCAACTGCGTTACGACCTGTGTGTGCACACCACAAGATTTCTCGCCGACAGAGCCCCAGATAACGCAGTGACGTCACCAAACTTGCAGACGACACATCGTAAAGGCATGGATATTCTTCCCAGTGTTGAATCAGATCTGCCTCCAGGGCCTGGGTCCAAACACTATGCACTCCCCGTGATCCTGTGGACGCCGCCGTTGTTGTTGTTGTTGTTTGCTGGCTTATCTTGGGAGAGAAACAAGCAACCAGGGCTATGGAAACAAGCACAAAAGAAGCGACTATCATGCGTTTAAATAACTTATTAGACGGATATATATAGAGGAAGGTGACGTTTAGAGAGCAAGCCCAAATAAGCAACTCCACTTTAGAAACAAGCCCAAAGTCGCGGCTAATAAGCGGACCTGGCAACCCTGCGGCTTGTCCTCCTCACATTTCTTCTGTCCTCCTGCGTGCTGACGTGGGACGTATCCCTGCTCTCATTGGCTGACGCTCTTTGTCAGTCGTGTCACACTTCTCCAGTTTTCTAGCATGCCAGATATCCAGTCCCAGTCACAGACGAGGGGGCGACTTGCTCGTAGGCTTGTTCACACATGAGGACTCGTCGTGGCAGACTATCTGCCGACTCTCCTCCGACCCACGCTGGCTCTCAAGATCCTCTGCGACCTCACAATCACGGTTAAAATCGTGTAAAGTGAACTAGGCTTAAGAGTGATTCAAGAAAACCCTGATGACACAGCGTATAAGAAGCTGGAGCGCTGTGCCTGGTGTGGGGCAACCAGGGCCCCCTCCTGGAGCCAGACCTGGGAGGAGATCTGGCAGATGAACGTCTGGTAACAGGGTTTTGGGCCATGAGGCCTGGCTGAGAAAGAGACACCATGGAGCCGCCAATCTGTGGGCCTACCACCCTCAAGGCAACCCAGTTTCACTCTGGAGTAATCAAAAACCGGTGCTTAGTCAGTGACTTCCAGCGTCAGACACCAATGAAAAAAGCCATCCTTTCACATTGGCATGATACGCAGACGGTTGCCATTATTGTTTAAAGGGCCAGTGTGTAATATTTGGCATGGTTTATTGTCAATCTGAATCTGAATCTGAATATTCTACCCATTAATATGTTTATATAAGTGTATAATCGCTATAAAATAAAATTTGTTTGGTTTTCGTAGCCTTATAATTATGCTTTATATATATATATATATATATATATATATATATATATATATATATATATATATATATATATATATAGCAAGGGCCTTGCTTTAGAGAGATCGCCATCTTGCGCTGCCATGTATGTAAGGCAGCCCTAGTGGACAATCCAGCCAGCCAGAGAATGTGTTTCGTGTGTATAAATGAACCAACGAAGACAGCGGAAGGAAGGAAGAAGGAGGAGGAAACAGCAGAGAGTGTTAGTAGTTCGTCGATAGAGAGTAGTGAAAAGTTTTTTTAGTCATAAAGTTTGCGAATGGACCACACTTACCACGCAACAGGAGAGAATGAACCCGAACCGTCATCTGCGACGAAAAGAAGACGCAACTTCACTCCTTGTGATGCACTCTCTGCGACGCTTTTCCTCCTGATGATATATCTCCCCAACGATGGCAGCAGTAGCACCGAATCCCATTCTGTGCATTCAGCCTCTCTTCTCGCCCGCTCAGCATCAAACACATGGAGTTCCTCATCTGTATGCTCCGGCTCAAACCGGTATGGCTCTGGGTCTGTGTCCGCTACAAAAAACTCTTCAAAATCGCGTTCAAAGTTGTCCATTGCAGCTGCTATAGTCCGAAGATATTGCTAGGCTAAATAAACAGCTGAGGTGTGTGGTGTGTTACCGGAGTTTCTGGAGTGCTCAAATAAACGGGCCTTTTTCCTGAACGCTCCTCTGGTCTCCTGCTCGTGAGGGATTCATTACAATATCGTAACATAGTTTAGATTTCTAAATAAACATTCACCTCGTTGCTAGATAGACCTCCTCCTGAAAAACTCGTGCGCAAGGCTTTTTGTCCCTACGAGGCCACCGTCATTTACCCGATGGAAGGGGTGAGCGAGTGAGCCCTGCAATCTAGAATTTGACCACTGATGTCACTGTTTCCAACGGTTTTCAACCCATTTTACACACTGGGCCTTTAACAAAATGAGCTTTTGATGTCGACTGTTTCATAAATGTGTCCTAATTTACATTTACTATTATGACTCAATAACTGTCTCAGTGATTTATTTGTTTTACATTCACACAAGATACTGAGGAATTTTAGCACTAATCATTAGTATTCTTAGTATTTTAGGCCTGAAGAAAAAAAAACTATTAAATTAAATGCATGTAGTAAGTATCAAAGAGGAACTAAATATTAAAAGTTGTCAGTGTCACTCATCATCAATAGGCTACATCTGAATTATTTCGTAGTGTATGTGTCATGTGAAGGAGTGTGCCCCGCCCGTCCAGCTGATCAGCCTTGCCTGGCTGCCCAGTGCGACGTTTCAAACACCCCCAGCTCCTGTAATCATGTACAACATCATCCATCCTGAGCATGGCTGTGGGCCAATCAGAGGAAGCAGAGTGCGTCGGCAGGGCAGGTGAGCGGATGTACTTCATGTCGGCGGCACTCCGTCACTTTGACAAACATGTGCTCCAATTAGAAAAGCCATTAATTTCAATTTCAGCCACGATCTCGCCTCACGTCTCCGCCTGCTGCTGCACAACGGCTGACTTTGTTCATTTTGTGGTTGGCCGAGTTTGAGTAATAGAGGTCTTGCATGCAATCTACAAGATTTTTTTTTCCTTTAAAGTGTGTGTATGTGTGTTAAAGTAGCATTACTATTCAGAAGCTGTTGAGCCTCCAGCAGAGCAGCGTGTCAGCAGAGTCAGGATGTAAAAGCAGGAGCAGCTCGAGCTGTAAGGAGCCTCATGCTCCGCTCTGCCTTACTAACTTTAATGTTCGTCCTTTTAGTTTCAACCTTTGCTACAGACGACCATTAGCAGCTTTTAACGGTTGCTAAACACTGTTTATCATCACTGATGGGGCTCCGATATTCTGAATAATAGCTGCTAAATGATAATGTTTTGAATAATTACATGACAATACAGCTAAAATTAAACACAATTAGCATGTTGTGATTCTCTACAGCAGCCTCTTCTCCAACATCAAAGTGATGATTTTATCCAAAACATGCCTTCTGATCATTCAGATTCTTTACACCTTATCTCCAAGGGTGTATTAGCTTAACCTGAGGAGACTTCTTTTAAATAAAGAATGACACGACAAATAAATCAAAGACCTTGTCTGTCCTATACATTGGAGGCTAGAGGGCCCCAAAAAATATCGTTTAAAAAAAAAAAAAGTCAAACTTTATAGCACAAATTAACATGTTTATAGCCTGGTGCAAAGATTGGTTTTGGTCTTTAGAGCTAATTTCAGCAGTCATGGCAACTGAGCAGTTTTTTCGAAGCTCTGTCTCATCTGGTGCTAACACCACTGTGGTATCTACCTCATCTGTAATGTATTCTTTCTGTTGATTACTGTCTTGACAATCAGATAATAGTAGTAATAATAATAATAATAATAATAAACTTTATTTATAAATGCTTTTCAAAACAAAGTTACAAAGTGCTTTCCATGCTTGATCCCAGATTTTTTAGAAATGCAGGATTCAAGCAAATAAAATGAGAAAATTTCAAGATCAATAAAATTAAATAAAGATAAAATACCATCAGTGAAGCAGACAAGCAAACTGCAGTGCAGATTGCAGCAAGGTGTATCAAATCAAATAATTACAATAATAAAAAATAAAACAATTGAATAACCAATGACAACGCAAGTTAAAAAATAATCAAATAAGACATACATAAAATAAACAGTGTGCAAATATTAAAAAATATTATTATTATTAAAAAAAATATTATTAATTGTAAATTATTAAAAAGCTTTTTTGAATAGATACGTTTTAAGAAGTTATTTAAAAGCCTGTTCAATCCTTTTTGACATCGCTGTTGCCTTCTAAATTTTACTGACTGGCTCTGACTGATAAAGAAAACTACGGACCATCAACAATTTCTTTTTAAATGTTTGTTTTATTTTCACCCGAATAATGGCTCTGGAAATCCACACAGTGTCATGATGTGCATGCTACATAATTATCCTGTTCAGACTGCGGTGTGTGCGGGGGTAAACTTTATAAGCCAAAGTGAAGACAAGACTAAGCAGCTGCTTTCCATTTCGGCCAATCAAAGTATTCAAGCAAAACTTTATATCCCATCCGAGCCATTTATGAAGCAATGTCTGAGCATCACCTTACTACACTGCCCACTTTACACTGCATTATGTTATTATCACTGTGCCTATTGTATTACTGTAGTGCCTTGTTTTTACAGAGTGACTTATTTTTAAATTATTCATTTATATATTTATTAATGAATATTGTGCACCACCGTGAGTTAGCAATTTCGTTTTGTGCTTGCTCATACGATGACAAATAAAGGTCTTCAAATGGTGAAGAAAAGCTACAACGTTCTGTTGTTTGAGTGGGACAGATCGATCAGGACACCGGAGACACGTATTAATACCAGGTGTAAGTGGTTAATTCATATCTAGATACAATCTGGATACGGGATGTAATTTATTGTAAGGTGAAAAGGGGCTTTTATAGTTTGTAACTAAAAATTCATATGACATACTGTCTTTAGACGTGAGAAGTATGTCAGACAGACAGTCTTTTCAAAGTCTTGCAGCGTATGATAGACGTAAGGTTTAGATCGGGTTCTGTGTGAAGGTGAGGCCTTTATTGTGATGGTTCAAGGCCAGGAAGTGCATTACATCAACAAGGTCCTCACAACTGCAGGAAGACAAACGTGTGTGTGAGTGTTCTTCTGTTGGAACAATCACCTGCTTTCATTTCTGACCAGATCCTGAAATCTCTTTCTTTCTTTTATGCATGTTTGTGAGGTGAGTCTGGACAATGGAACAATCATCAGAGAGAGAAACATGTCACCCAGCAATCAAAACCTTTGGACGCTCATTTTCTCCACAATCACTCGCTCTTATTTCACCCTCATCTGACGGTGCTCAGCTTGCCACGGGGAGAGGTAAACACGTTGAGCGCTCGCAGCGTTCCTCCTCTCGCCAAGTTCAGCTGAAATCTGCCGGCCGCTGCCTTGAATTCAGCTGAGCAGTAATAATAATCCTCAGCAGCAGACGATCCTAATTACAGAGCAGCGAGCGTCTGGCTGCAGCCGAGGTCAAAGGCCGAGCGCAGCATATTACAGTCATTGTTCTCCCAATGATCCTGCCGGCCTCCTGAGGATCTCCAAACTTAAGTGAACAACTTCCAGTAAGAAACTTAGGAGTGGACTTTTGTCTCCCCAGAGTTGGAGTTAATGGGAAAAGGAAACTGAACTTTTCCCTAAAGTTTAACTGTTTAACTTGGAGCTGCTCGCTGCTGTCTGCGTTCCACACCACAGAGCCTTTTCTTTCCTCTTTCATTTTGTTTTTCTTCAGAGGTTTGGATCCCCCGGCTGCCTCGTCGTACCTCGCCACCCCCGGAGAGCAATCCGGGCCTCGGCCTTATCTTTGGGAGGCACATTTCCCCGAGGGAAATCTCCCTGCCTCCACCTTGGGTACTGCACTTAAGTGATGAACAAGTGAAACATGGCCGCTCTTTGTCTGCTCGCCGCTAATCAGCGAGGCAGAGCGCTGCTGCCGCTGCCATCTGGCCTCGCCGCGCTACCTGCATCACTGACATCGCTTCTCCATCCGTCTCTCTTCTTCCTCTTCTTGTCTTCCTCTCACTTCATCCCTCCATCAGGCCACAACTTAAAAAACAACTTTAAACTGCCCTGTTCAAAGTGGTAATGAAAAAATACTCCTGCATTCAGCACTTTTACTTATAAATACATTCAAGTACGTGAAGCCAAAGTACTCATTGAGAGGAAGTGTAGAGTTCAGTTTAATGGGATAAAACTTTCTATCTGCAGTTCTGCTGGTTTCCACATTTTTACATCCGTTAAAAAAAACAAGAAGGAGAAAAATTACTCACCAAACACTCAAACCAATTTTAGTTTTAAAAGTATCCTAAAACTTAGTCCACATTTGTGAGTTAGTAAATTATATACTGTCAGTTCATTATATTACCAATTGATTCTGGTCCTAAAGTGTCACTTCATCATTTTGTACCTCGAGAAATTAAAATAAAAATGTGTTGGCTGCTCAGAATTTCAGTGTCTTTGTACATGTAGTCATACAGCAGTTGAGTTTTCATTACTGGTCAATTTGATAAATCCCTTGGCCGATTATATCCCCCCGCTCTACTACCTCCGATGCTGCCATACCTTTTATACAGAAGGCGAGGCACCCTAACGGCGTGCTATTCCAGCCTTGAACAGGCAGTATAAAAGGGGCTTATATTTTGGCCAATTAGAGGTTCACAAGGGTTGAGCCGCACCTTTAAAACTGTCCTTTGTTAGTCTTTCTCTGTGGTGCAATAGTCAGGGAGAAAGTATAGTGCAGCAATGGAGGACTTGCACACAGAGAAGAAAAAAAATTCAGACTAGACTGGATTTTCAAGCCTCTACTTCCATCGCAGGGCTGTACATACTGACAAAATTGTTTTTTTAAGAAACATGCAGCTCTTGTAGTGTTGTCTGTTTTTGTGCATGTGTCAAATCTGGCATCCAATATGTAGGAAAAATAAAGACACAACTTAGATTCAGACTCAATGAACATGAAAGTGCTATCTACTGTGCTGATCCTAAATCAGCTGTTGGACACTTTACAGATGGTAATCATATCATTTTGGGTCTGGCATTCTGGGGCATTGACATGATGATTCCTAATTGACCTTTCACTAAGGTCCACCAAGGTCCAACAAGCTGTCGGAGTAAGCATGGAGCCCACACTGTAACTAACTGCACTCTCTGAAGAATCATATTTTTGGAAAAATGAAAGAGTGATTCCAGAGAGAAGCAGACAGAGGGGTGTGTTTGAAGGATATATCCAGGATGTCAAACTGACTCAGCAGCAACAACAGGTTAAAAAGACAAAGATAGTAGGCTATATCTTCAGTAGCTAGCTAGCTAACCCTACACTTTTCAGGGTTTGATTTAGGTTTTGGAACAGGAAGGAAACGTATATCTTTCTCCAACCTCTCCAGGTAACGAGTATCATTAACACACGACGTGCCCCAGGCACAACATTTAGCTCCAAATCCACAAAACCAGCTTAAAAATTATAGCTGCTGCGCAGCGATGGGTCGGGTGCGGGCATTTTTAGGCAATTCTGAGCAACAAGCAGGAGAACTGGAAGACTAGGAATTTAGCAACACAATCTGCCTTTTGCATCAGCTGAGGCTTGAACTCACAACCTCTGAGACTAAGGATCAATTTCTATCCCACTGAGCTAATTAGTCAGTGACAATTCATGTGTAGCTTCACAAACTGACTAAGCCAGACGTGCAGGTTTAGCAGCCATCCATGCATGGAAAAGCAGATTTCAAACCACTGTAAAAAATTCAGTTATCGAAACAAAAATCTGTTTTAAATTTATTTTAACAATGATTGATTTGCTCCATAAGTGCAAAACTGATGTTTAACTAGTTGAGCTATGTGCAAAGTGAGAAGCCTCAGATGGTTTCACACTGAAGTATTGACACTGGATCTTTGTGCAAAGTTTGGTTTATTTTCAAGCATGAGAAGGCAGATTCTCTAGCAGAAAAAAGACTTGAAGATGCTGCACAGTGATCAGTCACGCTCAGGCAATTTTAAGCAATAAGCTGGAGCACAAGAAGATAATTACATTACAATGTGGATTCTGCACTAGTTGAGGCTCGAACCCGCAACCTCTGGAACCTAAGACAGTCATCTACTGCTCTGAGCTAATTGGCAAGTAGCAACTCAACAGTGGCTTCACAAATTGAGTGAGCCATTCACTGTTGTGTAGGAAAGCAGCCATCCGTGCATGGAAAGGCAGATTTGAAACCACTGTAAAAAAATTCAGTTATTAAGACAAAAATCTGAAAATACACATATTGCATCTAGACAGCATGGAGATGTTGGTAATTTGTTTGTAACAATGATTGATTTGCTCCATAAGTGAAAAACTGATGTTTAAAATTGCCATTTTTACATTGACTCCAATTGTTCACATTAGAGCAAAATTCAAAATGCTGTCAAAAATGCAGTTTTTGAGATAAAATTCTGAAATTTGCCACACATCATCTACCATGACTCTAGAATTTTGTCATTTTTTTCATGAACATTGAAGATTTATTTAGCAAGAATTTGCATGTACATGTTCACAGTACCGTTTACAGTCAAACATTTTGATGCACTGTAGCCTCAGTTTTTGATAAATCAAAAATCTGAGAAATGTAGTTTGTGTAGGACAGTCTGAAGATGCTCTGTAGCAAGTTTGGTGTCAATTGAGCAAAAATTGTGGGAGGAGATAGGTTTAAGAAGTTTTACAGTTTTTGAAAAAAACAGAGTGATGAACTTCATAATTTTTATAGGTTTAAATGTACAAAGGTTTCTTCAGTATTGAGGCTACAGTTTGATGACAGTTGTGAAGTTGTAGCACGTATGGTTGATTTGTTATGAATTTTCAAAGTTTTGAACTTTAGACGCTTGCTGTAGCGCCACCATCAGGACAATTGGCTTGAGTTTACAGCTGAGGATATCTGGCATGAGACTGGACCTTTGTGCAAAGTTTGGTGAGTTTTCACCCATGGGAAGTATGATTTCCTCCTCCAAAGAAGAAGAAGAAGAAGAATACCTAGGATTACAGTAGTGTCCTGGCAGCTTAGCTGCCCGGACCCTAATGAAGGAAACCTGAAACGACTGCATTAGAGTCCATGGAACACAGCTGTGGTGTTGTCATACCCTGGTCTGAGCCGGCCCTATGCTATGCTTCATGATGGGTCAGTCTGTGTCTGGGGGCCGGACTTGGCAAAGGGTCAACTGTCATGATGGAAATGTGGATAAAAACATACTCCAGTGTGAATGCAGATATATTTTCTACCTTAAAACGCTGAATGTAAAAGGACATATGACCTGACCTGACTCTATCTTACTGCCCTCCCGTACCAGTGAGTTCCATTGTCAGTGTACAAGCTAACGTGTATCTATCAGTGTGTGTATGAGAATGAGTCAGTGCTGTGAGGTTGTATTGGTATGTTTATAATGGCTTGACCTGCTGACAATTGGCTTCATGTGTGTTCAATCAAGTCTTGATGACCTGTCAAGGTGCACCTGTAGAGTAAGTAGAGTACATACAGGGTGACTCATCATGCATGCCTCATTTTACACTGAGGACAGAAAAGTTTGCCCTTTGGCACATTTTTTTCACTGTCTGTAGCCTACAGCCCTAAGATGGAAACAGAAGCATCTCATCTGAATCTCCTTTGTTCACAGTGTGCCAGTCCTCCTTTGCTGCTTCAGACCTAGCAAATTAGCTAAACTAAATGTTTGCTCTTTTCCACTACTACTTGCTACTACCTACCATTACCACCTGCCTGACAGGTGGTAATGGTAGGTACCTCTAAACTTCGAGGATGTCTGCAGTCGGACTTGACAACATTCTGTCATTTTATCTTTTTCTGAAAGCTTCACAGGCCAATCATGTCATTATATAGTTATGGCTGCTAACGCTGTTTGACTCTCACCACCCACTGGAGCACAAGTTGGGAGTTATCAGGACTCTGAATCATCGGGCTGAAAACGTTCCCACGAGGGCAGAGGAGAAGGTGAAGGAACAGAAACACATCAGGGAAGCACTTCAACCCTGCAGCTGCCCCAACTGGACCTTTGCAAAAACCTCTCAAAGACCCAGAGCAGACAGAGAGGAAGAGACACAAAAACGTAACAACATTGTCATTCCTTATGTCGCAGGGGCGTCCGAGAAACTCAGGAGGACTTTCAACAAACACCACATCCCTGTGCACTTTAAACCCAGTAACACACTGAGACAGAAACTTGTCCACCCCAAGGACAAAACACCCAGACAGAAGCAGAGTAATGTAGTGTATGCAGTTCAGTGCAGCCAGGAATGCACAGACTTATACATTGCGGAAACTAATCAACCACTCCACAAGTGCATGGCACAGCACAGGAGAGCCAGCTCCTCGGGTCAAGACTCAGCTGTCCACTTACATCTACAGGAGAAGGGACACTCCTTTGAGGACAGCAATGTGCACATCTTGGCCAGGGAAGTAAGATGGTTTGAAAGAGGAGTAAAAGAAGCCATCTACGTCAAGCTGGAACGACCATTGTTAAACAGAGGGAGTGGCTTACAACGCTACTTATCCCCCACCTACAATGCAGTCTTGGGATCCCTCCCCAGACGACTTCACACCCATTCACCCCTGTTCCCACCTGACCCTAACGACTCACATGGTGGCCAGGTGGGTTAGCGACTCACATTGTGACCCCTACGACTCTGCAAGGGTTCACACCCACACAGGGTTTATAGCCTGCAACTCCTCACCAGTCATTTAGAACTGAAGAAGCTTCAAGAAACGCAAGCAAGTCCAGCTGCCTACGATGTAGCACTTATGATTACCAGGACCTGGATGACTGAGAATCTTCACCGACAAGCAGGATTAGACAGTTGGCGCACTAGGAAGTGAAACAAGGAAGCAGTCCAGAGCACTTGTAAGGAGGCATGTTGTATTGGTCACAAAAAATGACTCCCACCTGGGACTTTCCATTGACTTCAGTTGTTCTGAGTTGCAAGTGAACATTGAGTCATTTTAAGGTACGTCCTCCCCATGTTTCTTTTCCAAAGCCTAACCTCCGTAACTTTACATGGGGTGCAGATTCGTAGGATATCATACTGACTGTTGTGCATTTTTCGTTGTGTATCATATGAATAGTTGTATAAGAATACGTTGCTATTTGTGATTTTAAAATTTAATTCAGTCAGTCAGTCAGTGCCTCTCAAAGTCAAGGATGCTTCCTTCGTAGGACAGGTCTTCTCACCTTCTTAACATTATGTGAGCAGTTAGCGAGTGCCCAGGTGTGCATCATTAAAGAGGCCTCGACCTTCTTTATGGCAAATTGTGCGCAAAGAATTGTGGGCACTCCATGCCCGCTGAGGATAGACATGTGCATCCTTGACAATTCTCTGGAGAAAGGACTCAGTCGTCTGTAGAATTTAACGGATCCTTGACATTGGAACAGTCCTTTTGAGGGATTCAGTCTAGCCTCCATGAAATTTGTTTCAGGCTCCATCCTTGACTTTGAGAAGCAATAAGTTTGCAGCTCGCCAGCAGCACTTGTGTCCAAAGTTCATACAAACTTACTTCACCTCCCAGAGTAAATCCACTGATTTCATAAAGTTGTATGAATTAACGAGGTTTCCACCAAAATCGTGTTGTTTTTATAAATGCTGGTATCAACGGACACAAAAACAATGTCCATGTCAACTCAACCTCATTCCTCATTCCCAACTTGCCAAAAAGTGCCGCTTTGTCAGTGATCTATGCGTTAGATGCAAGCACCTTTCGTGGCAGTATAACTCGTACCAGATGGCGGCAGTTGTTGATGCAGCGGACAACCAAGGTCATCAAACACCAGCGCTATGTCAGTGGATTTCACTTTAAGATTCTCACGCAGAGAGAGACAAACCATGATGCGTTTCTTCATGTTTTTCTAAATCTAACCACGTGCGTGTTGCCTGAACTTAACATTATCCCCGCTATTGCTGAGATATTTCAGTAATCTGTGTTTTCACTGTTATAAGATAGGGGGTGCTGTTACACATCTTGTGAAACAGAACAGCACCACCGTGTCCAAACCCAAATGAAGAAGATCCCCTGGAAACTGGAAGAAGATGTTGTGTACAGAAATGTAGCAGCTTGTAAACTGCACGAAAATGGCGGCGCCAACGGAAAAGTTTACTTTTGCACAAGCCGTGGAGATGTTGATGGACACAGAATCTGTCACTTCCTGTTTTGATCAACATTCTGAATCTGATTTGGATGAAGAAGCAAGCAAGTTTGGTGGGACGAAATGGGATCTCCATGATGTAGTAGTATTTTCATTTATACAGTTCAAACTGACATAAGGAAATGAGAAAAAACAAAAACTGTAAATGTGAAATTGATTTTGTTGTTGAAAATGTGCATTTTTCTCTCTTTTTGTCGCAAAAATGGTTTTTCTTTTATGAATGTTCATAGAACAAATTTTCTGTTGGTCTTGAAAGATTAGTGAATATGATCAAAAATGCTGGCGACTTAAAAATAAGGAAATAAAATGTAAAAACAAGGTGTTTTAGGTCGGTTACAAGTCCATTTTTAAAAAGACACAATGCATATAACAAAAGAAAATTGACAAATTGACATCCCTGAACATCCAAAACTGATGCAGGAGGGTATCTTATATTCTGCCATTTCTCTCCACTGACAAAGTGAAGAGTTGGGATGAGAACGTGTTGGTCAGTCATATTCTGAACGTTACAAACTTAAACAGGTCGCATTCAGAGCAGCATTCATCCTACAATCAGTTTACATTTTGAAGATTTGATATCATGTTTTGTTCGTGGGTTTTCTACCTAAAAGTTTATGATTCAGAATCCATGACGCAGCTGTAAAGTGGTCAGTCTGCTGTCTGATCTGGAGTCAGCTCTCCTCCTCAGCAGGATTGTAATCAGAGTCCAGAAGCACAACATATCAGCGCTGCTGAATATGTAAAGCCTTATTGAAGCTACGCTCCAGCAATTTCTCTTAATTATTGGAATAATCAGATTGAAGGAAAGGAGAGGCTTCGCTTATTGGATTAGCTGAGACGATCCTCGAACACAAACCATCTCCTCTCCTCTATCTGCCTCGCTCTATTCAATTCACTTCGATTCAATCAGCTTTATTGGCACCAAACTTTTCAAACAATATCTCCTTCGCAAGGAAGTGCAATATAGATAATTATCAATAATTTAAATGTCAATATTAACAGTCACAATGATTCGATTAACAAAAAAAATACACCCCATAAAACCTTTGATGTCACCCTCTGTATTTCACCTTCAGTTCAATTCCTTTTTTTCCATTATTTATATATTAATATTATCCCCCAAAAATCCTAAAAAATATATACATATATAATTCATTATTTTACACACATTAATACATTCATTATTTCATATTTCATTCATTATTTCCCAGCATGAATAAACAGACATTTATATGTATGTTTTATAAATTTTCAACTGAATTAAAAATAAAACATTTGTAATGTGGGCTCTGGGTCAAAGTACAGACTGTGATCATGAAATTACGAGACGTGCGCTATATCTATTTCATTCACTGAGCGCTGTGGTTTATAAGAAAATTATTGAAGGTTACTGAGAAATGAACTGAACTGAGGTTCTGCACACCTACACAGGTGTTTCCAGTTCCTCTGGACGAGTACTTAAAATCACCTGTGTGCAGCACGTGCACAGACAGATCCCAGGTGGTGCTCAAGCATCTGCCCTCTTGCCCTCTGACTAGATAAATGCCCTTTTTGCTAGACATGTTTTTTCTATTTCTTTTAATAATTTCATATTTTAGTTTTAAAATTCAACCCATGGCATCAGTTCTTAATTAAAAGTGTGTTGTTTTCCTAACCACTGCATTTGAGTCGAGCCCTTGCCCCCTCCCTCTTCAACTTCCCTTGTAGCATGTGCAAATCAAGTGCCCTGCAGAACAACATCACGTCTTCCTCATCCGCTTTCATGAACAGCCAGGTAACGATAGTGTTTGCACGTAACTGCAGCATTGTTTGTCACTGTTGTGAAATTAAACCACTATTAAAACACCGCGATAGAGCCTGGCTTATTGAGGCAGTAACCCACCAGTAACAACAAGTAAGCTAGTCTGGCATAAAACCACAGTAGCTATGTTTCCATCCAAAAGTGATTGGAATCATTGGGAAATGTGCATTAAAAGAAATACGAATCCTGTGTGTTTCCATTAAATGTACGGACTTTGGTGAAAACTATGAACTCGCGCGAGTTTTCCGCAGAACTGGAAACAAAACAAGTCTCGCATTCTTCTTCTTCTATGTTTTCTGGCGGTTGGCAACCAGCTTGTAAATGCATTAACGCTTTCCCGACCCGGAGTGTGGATATCACCATGGAGAGAGGTGCGCTACGTCAGACTTAATTTGAACATAACTGTTTCCATCCCCCGTTTTGCGAATCAACATTTTTTCAAATCAACCAAAACCCGGCTAAAGCGAGCGCATTTTAGTTTGTGTGAATCAGGGGATTTTAATTCGTAATTAATTAATTTTGGCGTTTCCATCATAATTTTCTGATGCGATACTTCATCTAAACAGGCTGATGGAAACATGGCTAATGTCTTCCTCCAACTCTGTCAGATTCGATTCCTTCAACAGAGATGGAGAGCGGAGACAGACACCAAATTGCTTTCCCATTTCCTTGCGTCGTTTTAAACTTAAACTCAATCTGAAATGAAGTTTATGTCTCCCATGTCTCTGATAATAATTTTAAACAAAAATGAGATGCAGTTTGGGGCTGTGCTGTGTAAAGAGCGCAAAGGAGGAGAGGAGGAGTGCAGGGAGGCATGTTTCTGCTCATGACTAATATTGGCATATTCCACGTTTTATCTGGAAATGCAAAATTCAGACGATCCAAACAGAATATGTGGTTGATATGATCTCGTACTCTGGCACTCCAGAGTCATCATGGCGTCACAACAACGAAAGTTAAGGTGGTGAAAGTCCAAGTAGGGCGGGCAGGAGGGGTGGTGGTTGTTGAGTCCAACTACCACTGACTTTCCACTGGGAGATATTCGCTTCCCGTAAGATTGTGAAGCCAAACCCTGTTATTTTGTCCTAAACCCAACCACGTGTGCTTGTTGCCTAAACCCTATAGGGACTTTCCAGCTCCATATATTACGTTGTTACTGGTGTATCATATCGTTAATATATGATGTTAATAACTGTTAATAACTGACCCCACCCATCTGTGTATCATACTGTCACAACAGGTCACATCCAGCCGACTGACTGTGTATCATAACACTGCAAAAAGTTCTGTCGGCTGCATTAAAAATTGATGCTGCCTAACAACACATCATACCACTGCAAAAGTTGGCTTTTGGCGTCAAAAACATAAATGCCTAAAACTGAAAACAATTACTAAGCAATTGTATTTGACACAATTAGAATGATAACAAGCTGGAAAACACCTGACTGGACAAATGTGCTGCTTGCTGGGCGGCCGGTGGTTCTTTGGTCGCTGTCGCAAACAGGAAACAACATGGCTGCTCATAAACCTTCTGTCATTCCGTCTGAATAAAATCTTTCGCTGAAAACATTTGAGGCAGGAAATGGGCAAAGCCACTGCTTAATCGTGTTTCAATCAGAATGACATCACCTTGTTTGTCAGATGGTCCAAGTTTTCTGTGCCAAGTGCAGCACACTGGACGGACTCATTTGAATCTAGTCTACTTTATGCAAATACAGAGCGATAAACGCAACCACAACTGCTCCTTCTGCTCTCTGTAGGATTTTAATAGAAAGTGCTGAGATGGCCTCCATCACCGGATCTGGTAGAAATGTGCCGTCAGCCTTTGATATTGCAGCTGAGGGATTTACATCAGACTTAGAGAGACGCCAAACGGAGCCCTGTGCGTTTGTATCAGATGTCGAGGGGCGTGAACACGCTGCTGTATTTGGCGCCCTGGGAACGAGAGCGAGTTTGAACAATCTAAAGTGACAGTGGTTCATCTGGATTGACTTGTCCTGGATGACAGTGAGTCAGATATAAAGATCTGACGGTTACTCGCTGTGTGGAATTATTTCTGACAGGACAATAGATTTTGATTTCTCTCACACACTTTGTTTGTGTGTGTGTGTATTTGTGTTTGTGTGCTTTCGGGGTCGAGGCTCGGGGCCGAGGGGACACCGCAGGCATTAAGGTGGATCGATATCTGGCAGGCGGAGGGAGCCGGCCATAATCTCCATCAGCCATGTAGGAAAGTACATTACAGCCACTACAAAGCCTATTAACAAAACCGCAGGTCATGCATTATTGAAAGGATGTTGGTTTTATTCGACCCGTTCAAAGAGATGAAAAAAAAAGGGACAAACATAAATTATGCAGCTCCCCCGCTTGAAAATATTGTTTTTGTTTTCGGTGCTTAATTGGATTCGTAGTCTTGGAGGCATCGTGGTGGACGAGCGGGGGGAGGGGCGGGGCGCTCGGATCACATCGCAGTGACTTCAGGAGGAATATTGATCGGCAGTACGGATCTACAGAGAGCCATCCAGAGGGATATCCATCGGTAAACAATGGCTCAGGGCAGCGAGGAGATTCACCTCTAAATCACAGATGAGCCGTCGTCACCTCGGGCTCAAGTATCTGCACATCTGCACTGTTACAGCAAGGTGTGTGTGTGTGTGTGTGTGTGTGTGTGTGTGTGTGTGTGTGTGTGTTACTTCAGCATCAAATACACACTTTTAAAAGATCACAAACCACTACGGGCCCATCACACAGCTGCTTCTGGATCCAGGAAACACAGAGAAAAATTGAAAACCTGT
Source organism: Epinephelus lanceolatus (assembly GCF_041903045.1). Classification (NCBI taxonomy): domain Eukaryota; kingdom Metazoa; phylum Chordata; class Actinopteri; order Perciformes; family Serranidae; genus Epinephelus; species Epinephelus lanceolatus. The sequence continues at coordinate 45,165,075 of NC_135740.1, forward strand.
GATTTCTCAGAGCGGAGAAATAAACTGAGCTCAGGAAAAAAAACCTGCAGAGGAGGAAAAAGGACTCACAACCTGTTCTACCTGAGTACAGCAGTAATACCACTGAGCAGAAATACACTGTTCCAAGAAAATGTTTATTTTCCAAGTAAAAGTCCTGTATTCGAAATTAGACTTGAGTACACTTAAAGTGCTCAATAAAATTACTCACAATGCAGAATGACCTATTTCAGAATAATGTATTGTTATTATTTTTATGATCATTGGTGCATGAATGTGTTCACCACTCGAATGTTGCAGCTTATAAAAGGTGGAGCTCATTTTAAGGTGGAATAACTGGTCTTCTTTCAGACTAGAGGAAGAAGATCCAAAATACACATTTATTTTTATTTTAGTTCTGAAGTTTATGCAAGAGGCACATATTTATTGAGATAATGCCGTATTTGCATAACATACATAGAATTTCAGAAAACTTGTTATACAAAAAAGTCACCCTAAAGCGAAACTACACCCATATTCAAAATTCATAATTTTTTTCCTATAGTCTGAGACAGACCAAAAATATTAGTAGCCTCGAAATGAGAAATTCTCTCCCAAATCTGGGTCCGATTTGCTCCGTGTCACGTAAATCTTGTCATCCACTCATGTCGAGTGCAGCCCATTTTTGGTGACAGACTGTAAGCACAACAAGTGCACCGACTGCACATGCTCCAATCTCTTGATCCACGCTCCAGTCCAAAACACTGCTTTCAAGCCAGCTGCAGCTGCCTCACCATGGGGAAGTTAGCTTTAAGTTGGATATTGACCTGTTTTCTGTGACTTATTTTATTTTCTCTGTACCAACGAACTCCACTTTCCAGTGTTCCTTCCATCACTGTATGCATGTGTGTATACCACCACTTGTTTGAGACTGTGCTTTGTAGTGCTGTTGGACTTGTACTGATGTGGCCTGTTGGTAATTGACTTCATGTGTGCTTAATCAAGCTGCTGATGACTGACCAAGTGCACCTGTGAGAGTGACCTGTCTAGTGCATAGTGAACCAGTCTGCAGGAAAGGCCAACAAAGACTGAAATGTTTGCATATTTTTTACAGTGTGCACAGCCCTGCAACATGTCAGTCAAGGATCTTTTACAATCTGTATTTTAAAGGCTGTTTTCTCACAATGAGTTTCTGTGAGTCAGAAATCTCAACTTCAGGAACACCTCCACACACCAAACTCTCCAGTTTTATTCCTGTCCACATTCTGGATGATTTATACAGAGGGGTTTGTTCATATATCATTCATAGACTTTTTTATAGAACATTTTATTCCTAAAAAACATGTGAAAATTGATTTTTTTTTTTTTTAAAGGCTGTTGACAGTGGTGTTGATAGGCGTAGGTGTCCGAGGCTTCAGCCCTGAATGTTTTATGAATAGCCCCTAATGTAAAAAAGCTGTATATATATATATATATATATATATATATATATATATATATATATACATATATATATATATATATATATATATATATATATATATATTAAAAAAAATGATAAAAAAAAAATGAGCCTACTAATAAAATGAATAAAAGACAAGCCCTGGATCTAGTGATGTGTCATTTTGATGATGTGTTAAAACCCCCAAAAACAATATGGTATTGTTGATCAAAAGTTTTGGGTCCTCTGTGTCATTCAATCAGTGCATTTTGTGTGATCATGTGCAAGAGAGAGAGAGCACAGCGATAATCATATAAAAAATATTGCAACCAGTAAATGTGGGCTCATTTTAAATGCTTTATATACAGCTGGGTAAATATAAAGAAGCATAAAATGGAAATACTCGAGTACAAGTATAATTATAGTAAAATTCTCAAAATTTTAATGATAGCAGTTGCAAAGTTGCTGTTTCTACTCAATACTACAAACTAATATTTTAACATCAGAATTTTTTAATTAATCTGAAAAAAAAGCAATAAAAAGAAACAATTTTTGTGAGTAAATAAGATGCCAGAGTGCAGGAAAAAGCATCAAAATAAAATAGAGCTTGTTTGTGAAAGTCCCCGATGTGCTCAAATCCTATAAACGGCCCCAGCTGCTGACAGTATTTTCTGATTTATGGAGTAATAAAAACAGACATCTAAAATTCCTTCTGTTAAAAAAAATCGACTCCAGAATTCTAAGCCTGACATTATCAGCTGTTTAGATTTCTGTTTGGAAATGTAAGTAACCTAGCAGCGATTTAATTAGGTAGTGACTCATTTGCATATTCAAACATGAAATTTCGGATTTCTGTTTCATCTGGATCTGCAAAGTTATCACATAAATGTAGTGCAATGAAAAAATACAATATACCCTCTGAACTGTAGTGTAGTAGATGAATAAAGAAGCAGAAAATGGAAATATTCAAAGTGCAAGGACCTCAGAATCAAAAGTTTGCCCACTTTATGGTATTTCAGTTCATTCTCAGGAAAACTGACACAAAAAGAAACAAGAAAAAAATGTCACAGCCAGACGTCGCGCTAGACTTTTTCGTCGCCAGTCATTTTGACCGACAGGGTCATAAAAATCCGGTCATAATCTATTTTTACCGGTCATTTTAATTTTCGTTTTGAAATGATAATAAAGATATTCAAAGACATTTAGTTTTCATTCGTTCGTTTTTAATAAATCCAACAAGCAAATTATAAAGTGTGCATTAATAAGGACATGAACGAAAAGATGAACAGACATCCATACACCGCAGCGCTTCAGTTCGGCGTCCGGTCTATTTTTCACGTGAGCCGCGAGCGCTTCTGTCAAACTGGACAGAGCGGATCGTACCAAACAGGAAGTCGGACACAGAAAAGACGAGAGAATCTGGCCAGTTTAACCGAGTATACTCGCAGGACTTCTGCGGCACTACCGCATCTGATGTGTCCAGGCCGTTATGTTAACAACGCTATATGAAGCAGATGAATGACTTTTCTCTGCAGTGTGAAAACAGCAGCCACTTAAACCACTGACTCTGCACTCCACCACCAAGTGGGCAGGGGTGGTAATTGCAACCGTTCCAGCCTTTTGTTTCTGTGTCCTTTTCTGGTTTGTTGGCTTCACCCTAACTGTCTCCAGAGTGGTGCGTCTGAGTCTGCTCTCACCTGGTTCACCAGTTGGTACATTTTTTTTATGCAGTACAGTTCTTTATATATGAAGTAAAAAGTTGTGTGACAGTAAATGTTCTCTCTAAGCAGACTTGGTCTATATTTGCAGTTGGAGCAGCTGCCTCCACCCGGCCAGCGTTGGCGGGGTCACAGAGGTGGAGCATTAACGTCTGTAAACAGACGTTTTCACTTTAGCCTCCCGACTGACGGAGGATCCCAGAGCAGACCGACGCCGGGCCTCTCCTCCAGCTCGCCGCTGATCTCATCCCATAATGCTTCATTACTGCAGCTTCCACTCTGACCCGGCAGCCATTTTAGCAGGCGGGCACGACGAGGCCAGAAGGTCCACAAACACACACACATGACGCCCCGACACAAACCAGCCTGTCTGAGATAACAAGCTGATGTTTCAGCGAGGACGCTCAGTCAGACGGAGAGAGCGGCATTTGGTCTCCGTCAGCTTGGGTCAGTTTGTGTTTACATCAGCAGCTCAGTGTCGGCTCAGCAAACAGCAGGAGATGAATCTGTTTCTGACCAGCTGCTCAGAGTCTATCTTGTCGGCAGGTATAATGCTACTGTTAGCAGATACCTGGATCTCATCAGACACTGATGTTATCACTGATGATGGAACACTGAGGAGGATGGTATTAACCAGTGTACACAACAGTAACCACTGTCATTAAAGAGGACCTGTTCCGTTTTTCCTTATATTCTGTCATATCAAATGTGACAGTGTCAGATGTTTGTATTAAACATGTCCAAAGTATCAGATAATGAGGTAACGTATGTAAAGTCATCCCTGTGAGTAAAAACCTCAGGAGGCCTCCGACTGTTCTGAATATTGTTTCCAAAGAGACAAGCTGACATCAGCTGATGACGGATTTCTTTTCACAGTCATCTGCTGATTATAGTACATACACTGCTACATATAGCCACATGCTAATGTCAGGGAAACATGTCATCTTGTTGCTGTCAATGATTTGGGATCATGTTCCAGCTGGGGCCAACATCCTCACTGTGACCTCGTCACATGTCCACGTTTGGTCATGGACTTTCCACGTCCACATGTGACGTCCAAGGTACCCTGGGTGTGTTGGTTGTTGACGTTCTGGGACGCTGTGTCAACTTCAGCCTGTTACATGCATTGTCTGTTTTCAAAATACACTTCAGTTTGCCAACAGCCTCTTTCAAAATAAAAGCACTACGTCGGTACAAGACCACAAAATCATGTTTTTTTTCCTTCAACAATAGATGCAGATGGTTGGGTTTAGATCAAAAGAACAGGGTTTGGCTTTACAATCGTACAGGAAGTGAACACTGGCCTCTCGGGGGAAGGTTGGTGGGTGCTGGACCGATCCACCACGGTGGGCGGGGTTCCCACATGACGCTGCTAGGCGCCATTACAAAATAAGTCCTTTGCAATCCACTTTGTAAGGAAGTTAGTCAGTCAGTCACAGGTAGACTGACTCAGCCTGAACGCCTGGTCGAGTGTAGCCTGATGACGCTGGCTGCTAATGTTAGCATCAGAAGCTGTGCTAGCTCAGACCTGCGGGTTAGCTGCTGAATGCTTTGAGTTAAGGTGATATTTCAGACTTGAAGTTCCCTGATGGTAGAAAATTCCTTCCTGCAGAACCTGCAGAGGACAGTGCTCCTATCAACAGCTCCATCTGGGCGTTTTTTAAATGTAAATGTTTTAATCACGGGGCCAAGCAGTGTCGTCTCATCTGCCTCCGTCATGTGACAAAGACACCGGTGGTGAATACATGTAGTGAAATATATTTTACCTCTTAAATGTAGTGAAGGAAGTATTAAGTAGTATAAGATTAAAGTATCCGAGTGAAGCACAAGAACCTCAAAATTCTACTAAGTACAGTGTTTTGTTTTTTTTTGTTAGCATTGATACTTTTTACTTGAACAAAGTTATTTTTTCACTGTTTTTATTAAAGATTTCCCAAGAATCAAGCTTACGAACCGTACCATTACATAACATTATAAGACTGGTCCAAAAATAAAAAAGCAGGCATTGCATTTACATAATAAACGGCACAATAAGGTGAGGTTAAGTAATTATTATATAAGTCGATCTGATTCATATCCACTGTCCCCAATTCAGACATTTATCCTGTTTTTATCCATTTAAGCCTACATTATATTTAAGTCCTATTGTTGAACAAAGTTTTCAAGCCAGGCTTTTTTTATATAAAATAATTTTACATTGTACTTATGCTACTTTTACTTTTAGTGACAGCGTTCACAGCTGTGAGGCACCACAGTTCAGCTCCTCCACTGCTCTACTTTCTCTTTTGTCCTGTTTGTGGGTGAGAAGACAGTTTCCATCTGTTCTCTTCTTCTTCTTTTGCTCTGTTTTATGCACGTGTCTGTACTGTGTGTTATATATTCTGTACAACTAAATTATACAAGAAATTAATATTTAACAGTTGGATTGAATCCAGACAGTTTGGCCTTTAACACAGTAAAATAAATGTACAGTTTCCACTTTGTCTCGTTGTATCTGTGACCCACTGTGGACATTGTTGGCCTCATCTCAGTCCACTTACTGTACACACGTGGCTACCATCCAAAATGAAATCTGCCCGTCGATGTTGGGACTGCAGGCCATCTGAGCAACAGCAAACACACCCCGTCACACCTCGGGCCTTCCTCTCTGACAGCTGACACTGTTTGCTTTCACTTTGTTCTCATTAAAGCTTTAATGCATCTGTGAGTTTGTTGCCGTCGACCTGCAGACCTCGCTGCGTCTCCCATCATTAAAAAAAAAAAAAACAGCCGCCATCTTGAGTCACCTTCATGCAGCTCCATGCTAACTGTCAGTGAACCTGAGAAGCAGGTGGAGGTAAACAGGAGGAGTGTTATTCATTAGCTGCAGCCGCCGCGCTGCCTTCAGCTCATAATTAGCCGAAGCATCACTGACTCAAAGTTTACAAGCTGCACTCAGCAGCATAAATATTCATCTGCATCTCTGAGAAATCAATAGGGCAGAACAAAAGTTTATGATATTAAAGTATTACAATATTAATGTGTGGGTGAGAACACTTTAGACAAACTAAACACTCCTCCTCCCTCCTCCTCCTCCTCGCCATTATGCATGCTGGGAGATCACATTTCATGACCTTTGCCATCCGATGGGAACTTGTCTTTGCTTTGGGGAGCAGATAAGCCCGGATGATCCGCAACAATAAATAAATCTGTGAACAGGCTGGAGCCCAAAAGCTCCCTCCCTCCCTCTCTAATCTTTGCAATTTGCCATGGCTGATAAAATTTTAATGAGGAATAAGCATAATGGGAGCCTCAGAGAGATTATAGTGAACTGGGAGTGAGACGTGTTGGACGGATGAAGATGGAGGAACCAGAATCAGGCTGCAGATCAGAGATGGTGCCCCCCGAGACGAGGAGGATACACCCAGCACAGGCTGAGAGGAGTTTTAGTTTTAAGACGAGATATTTTTCCCCTCCGCCACACAAAATGAACCCAACCTTATTACACCTTTCCTTTATCATATTGTAATTTAAAACGCTTAATTTATTCGCTGTGTTAAAAGAGGTCATCAGATGAGACTGAGTGACCTACAAACTAATTACATATATTATTTAAAGCAGTTGTTCTCAACCCTTTTCCTGTGAAGGACTCCTGAATTGATATGCATTAAGCCACAGACCCCCATTTGACAAGATTTAACTTCAGGGACCTCCATCTGCAGCTGCAACAATTATTTCTACTGCCTATTAATCTGTTAATTATTTTCTTGATTAATCAATTAGTTGTGTGGTCTATAACATCAGAAAATGGTGAAAAATGTCAGTGTTTCCCAAAGCCCAATGTAACTTCCTCTAGTGTCTGGTTTTGTCCACAACCCTTTACTGTCATAGAGGAAGGAAAACCAGAAAATATTAACGTTAAAGGAGCTGAAATCAGAGAAGTTTTACTTTTTTTCTTAAGTTTCTGAAACTGATGAACTGCTTATTAAATTAATTGGCGAACAAGTAATGTATTAATCGTTGCAGCTCTGCCTCCATCTGAAAAGATGATGGTTGGTAGATATTTGATTCAGATTCTACTGTTGTTGACACTACAATTGAGGAGATAACTTTGGAGGAAACATGATCACAATAATTATATTAAGCTCACTTGAAGGCCCAACCCCAATTGACCCTTTGCTAAGCTAAGTTTTCAACGAGAGACATTCCAAAGGAAATGACATCAAATTTCTGGAAAAACTGTTCGGAGATATCAGAGAGAAGCCGACAAAAAGGTCTTCAATATGCATGTGAGAGCTACATTCACAATATCATCTGCTGGCACAGTATAAATAACGAGAACATTAAAATGGAGGGAAAAGCTCACCAGTCGCAATGCAAGCGTCAGGCACCCCACGTCTTGACACTTCACGTGAAGGACAAAGAATGTTCTTGTACAGCAGGGAAGTCAATATATGGTTTAAATTTAAGTTAATGTTGAGTTATGTTCCCTCCTTGGGGCAGACAAAGGGAGAGCAGCTAGCACACAAAGCTAGCGTTAGTAAGCATTTTAACTTGGAACAAGTGTAGGTGTTTTTATTGATCTTTGCTGGATTCAGCTGTTCGTGTTTTAGCCATATCTTCCTTGGGTCTTGGGCTTGGGGAAGGGGAAACATTCAACACCACTTTCGACACTTTTTGGGTATCAGGTGTCGGACTTGAAGGTAACGTTACTAATGCACGCTGCTTCGGCATATTAGCTTCTGCTGAAAGCTTGACGGACCTCTGGGTTGCTACACACGGTTGCTAACATAGGATTGGACAGTGACTGATTAAGGGAGAGGCTCAGCGAAGGGTCAATTCTCCCCCTTGGCTCTACCACTCTGTTTTGAGTGCAGTGTCATAGTATAGGGTGTCCTGTTTTTGTTGTGGGGTCCAAGGTAGTGGTCGTCCAGCCCTCCAGGTGACCTTCTAAAAGCAGTGTCCAAATGGAGTGGTAGAAGCAAATTCCCAGAATTCTTTGTAAACCGCTGCATGTAGACAAGCAACATAGTTACTACCAGTGTGGGAAAAGAAGCTCATAATGTACAAATAATTATGCAACAATGTTAAATCTGTTGGGATATCTTAGTTTAACGTAGACGCAAAGGAAAATTATTTGATCATCACAACAACCATCCACCCATCCATTTTCGTAACCGCTTATCCTCTTGAGGGCCGCGGGGGGTGGAGCCTATCCCAGCTGACACTGGGCGAGAGGCAGGGTTCACCCTGGACAGGTCACCAGACTATCACAGGGCTGACACATAGAGACAGACAACCATTCACACTCACATTCACACCTACGGACAATTTAGAGTCACCAATTAACCTGCATGTCTTTGGACTGTGGGAGGAAGCCGGAGCACCTGGAGGAAACCCACGCTGACACAGGGAGAACATGTCAGAGCACCTGGAGGAAACCCACGCTGACACAGGGAGAACATGCAAACTCTGCACAGAAGGGCTCCTTCCTGGGATCGAACCAGGAACCCTCTTGCTATGAGGCGACAGTGCTAACCACCACAACAGTGTGTCGCCCTATCACAACAACTATTTAAAAAAAAAAAGTCTACTGTGTTAACAGGCCTGACAGATGTTTCAACTGTGGATCTGTTACTTTAGAATTTAAAAATTCATACATTACCTTTAGCTAACTAATGGTATTTCAACCATTTGTCAGTTAGTTAAGTTAATTAACTAATTGTTTATACATTACTTTTAGCTAACTAATCATACTTTAACCATTTATTTGTTATGTTTAGCTAACTGATGCTATTTTAACTTTTGATCAGTTACTTGTAACTAACTGTTACAACCAGTATCCATTAAAAACTTATACTAACTATCTAACTAACTATTTTTTTGTTTGGCCACTTCGAGCGCTTCTAATTGAAAATCTGTGAACTTTCCAGAAAGTTGTTGATGACATCACCGCCCCTCCATTAAATACTGCATGACATGTCAGTGAGAAACTATCATAAAGACAGAAAAGCCCATTTGTGGAACCAGACTGTTGTGCATTACACCATTACAGCACATATCATAGCTACCAGCGACGCAGCTCGCTAATATTAACTAGAATTGTTAGCCCTATTCTGTACAGTAACTGTTACGCAATAGTGAGGATCATTTGCTGATTCATTTTTATGTCTTCAGGAACCAACAGCTTCACATTAAACTAACAGTTTATTAGTTTATTACACGGCAAAGAAAAAACTGGTAAAACAAACTTCAACATGTCATAAGTTAAACATGCACAGCAGGTTGTGATTGAGCTGCTCTCTCTTCTCTCGTCTGTCTCAGCGCATGATGGGATATATTGCTTGGTTAGTGACCATCGGTTGTACACTACTTTTCACAATGCATTGTGGGACTATACATGACTTCAACGCAACATCACTCAGTGCTGTAACAACGGCCACGCCCCCTTTTGGGTGAAAGTTTTGAACTCGACCTGGGAGAGAAGCTAGTCGCGGCTAGGAGTTCATAATGCCAAAAATTTGCTGTGTTGTTCACTGCACAGCAAACAATAAATAATAATAAAAAAAAAAAAAACAGAATTATGATTTTCTTTGCTCCTGGATAGAGTGAAGAATGGGGAAAGAAGAAACCTGTGGCTCACAGCCATCAAACGGCAGGGTAAAGACGGAAAGCTGTGGATCCAGCCAGTCACTACACCTAACGTTACGTCTGTGGCAGGCACTTCATCACAGGTTAGTTGACTAACATTAGCTAGCTAGCTAAAGTCAGTTGATCTCAACAAAAACATGAGAGGTTCAAAGCCAAGAAGTTAATTCTAATGAATGAATGAATTGACATGGTCATTCGTCCACACAGAGGCTGGCAGCTGCACACACCTCCTATCATTTTCACTTTCTCGTCGTACCGAAGGCGATCAGGACCTCTTAAACTCTCTCCGTAGCATGTAGCCTGACTGGCCATTTCATCTGAAGGGGAAAGACTCAACTGATTTGTTTTTATTTACACTTTATGTGTGTGAAGAGCTCTGCCGCCAGTCAAAATCCCAACTTTCTATCACCTATGACGTCACCGGCGCACGACCCGTTGTAGTTCGTTGTCGTCCCGTTGAAGTCATGTATAGGGTTTAATGGTTCTCACTTCACGTTCAGACAGCACTACAAAATGGTGAAGTCCATACAGTGGACTAACAGTGAGTAGTGAGTGATTTCAGACACAGTCTGTGAAGCCAACTGTCTGCTAACGTAGCATTACGTTAGCTACCTAGCAAATGTTAGTGTCAAGATATTGTTGTCATGGAAACAAAACCCATGTGGGTCTGTCACTGCTTTTCTGCCCAAGACAAACGTTATGTGGACACACGCCCTCATGATACAAGATGCCTTGTTTTCTTTCTGTTTCAAATTTCATGACATATAAAGCCCACTTCCTGTCTGGACTGATAATGCTCATCATCAATTATTTATTCGTGACATTCTGCAGAACGGACAGATGTGCAATAAATATCATAAACAGAGAGGACAAAAGTCGCTGTGGTAGAATTACAACACAGAGAAACAGAGTCAAACATCTTCCATCAAGTTTAAGAGTAATGAGCTAAAGGGATTCAGGCAGAGTGTAACGTGTGTAGACGTCACGCTGAAAGAGAGCAGACCACACACACACACAAGAGGAAAACTAAATGATATCATTTGTCACAGCAGGAGAGGAGAGCAGAGACAGTCGGAGAGGTCGCAGCAGATAGTTGTAGAAACACTGGCTGAGGTCAAAGGTCCAGATCCTTCTTTTAGATTGTGAGCGAGAGGCCATGTTATATATCAGAATCAAATGTCTCTACTTTAAGATGTCTGGTGGTCTGTTTTTGGCGTCTGGAGTTGGGCAATTCCAGCGTTATGGATGTTACATTCAGAGAGAAAATTGGAAACTAAGCTGAACATTGACAAGGCATTGATTTGAATTAGAAAATTGAATATACATATTTTAGTTACACTTATTGGGATAAAGGTAAGCCTGCAATATGAAATGTTTTGACCCTTTGGATTTTGAGAGAAGTGACAGAATACCCAGCGTTATGGATGTTACGGAAATGGACAAGCTTTTCGGACTCACTGAACACATGATGAAAACTCTGTGAATTGTTCTTCCAAAGACTAACATGTTTAATATCATTTTGTAGGGAAGGGTTTCAGCTACCCAAAAAGCACATTTAGGAAAACTTTTTTTTTCCTGTTAAGGAAAGAATCACAAAAAAGTGCCGTTATGGATGTTACATTTTTGCGTTATGGATGTTACACGTCTGAAATAGACCAAAAAAACAATCAAAAATAGGGCTTTACCCACATGTGTTTGACTTCAGTGGCCCATTTAAAGGGTCAAACCAGTCTGGATCTATGTTGTAGTCTGAGAAATCATTTACTCTACTACTGATCGAGTACATACCGGTAGACTACATAGTAGGCGTTACCTTTTTGGATGTAACTGACTGGTCATAAATCACCTCAGAGTGACAGCTGTCAAGTGAATTTTAATAATGCGCGAGTCGAGATGACAGGCAGTACACCCATTGGTCTTTTCTTAGAAACACAGAACATGAATATTCTTAAGTGCGTCAATGAATACAGCACATGCAGTTGGCAATTAAGGAAAATGCAATTTTTTATATGATTTTTTAAATGATTTTTATGATCAGACAGTGCGATTTTTTTTTTTTTTAACTACCTAATGTTCTTTGTCTTTTATACACGAAGTTAAAAATAATGCTGATTATGGTGTGTGTGTGTAGAGAGAGAGAGAGAGAGAGAGAGAAATGTTCTACTGATCAAATAGTTCTGAGCTGTTTTTTTCAGATCTTCATTTACTTTAATGAAGACGAAACAAAAAAAAAACAAAAAAACGGACGCGAGTCACATTCAGCTCTAACAAAAGCACCGCGTCTGTTACGAATCAAGTTTACCAGAATCTCTGCTGACTATAAGTAATTACAAACCGATGTAAGAGCGAGCTGAAGAAAACCTAACCGGTATTGAAGAGAGATGCGACGTGATCTGTCAAACGTGAGTGATTGACAGAGAGGTTGTCACTGTGTGTGTGTGTGTGTATGTGTGTGTGTCAGCGGAGCGGGGCACAGCTGCAGTGACCGTGTGTGTGTAGGGGAGGTGCGCCCTGTGTGACTGGCTTATCACAGAATGTGGACACAGTCAGCTATAGGATTTTCATCAGAGATACTGGATGAAGGGAGATACCCAACTGTACGCTGATCCAATGTTAAGAAAACGGTTACTCTTCCTGTCTCCTAAGTGGGCGTGGTTAGCTCTCCCTCCAATCAGAGCCTGTTCTCCCTCAACCCCCCCGCTCCCCACCACCGTGTTGAACAGAGGCTCTGTGGATGTCTGTGTATGCGGATCGAGAAGCAGGTGGAATGAAAATACATTCTTCCTATTATTGCAGCCTATTGTTGCACAAAGCTTGGGCATTTTTTATTTATTACTAGCGGTAAATAACTGTTTGTAAGCTAACTGTGATTTTACTGCCTGTTTATCAAGATCACGAGATCTCGCGAGAACTTGTTTTCTGAGACGGACAGGGCTCAAACAAAGTTAACTTTCTCTTGATCTGTGCGGATGAAAAATGCAGCTTTAGTGTCAGAATATTGGGAAGATGTGTGGCTTGTGGAAAATGAACCCAATATTTACTTTAGTGACTACAGGGCGAAAGAATTGACCATAAATTGTGATCACGTTCATTTTCCTCATTGACAACAATACATTCAGAGCTGCCGCAAGTCTCCTACGGGGGCATGGCACTGACGTCACTGAATCAGGAAGTGAGCTGAGTTGGGTATCTCGCTCCAATATCTCTGTTTTCATTCATCATGAGTACAGATAATGACTCGTATTACATAATACTCGTACTCGTCAAAAGTGCTTTATCCGCACCGGATACTCGCGGGCTCAACCCTAGTAAACAGCAAACAAGAAGAGCAGTATTATCGTGAGAGGCTACCAGCATATTCATGTGATACAGTAACATTTTTCACATGTCGGCAGCCCATCCCTGCAAATAGCTCATTCAGGATGATAGTAAACACTACACAGCGAGCCACAAGAGCAGTAGGTTTAACAGTGGGGTGTAACCATTAATGTGATACATATAAAATAAGACCAGGATGACAATTGTTGCTAATATGTCATCTTTCTTAAAGTTAGCTTTGCTTAGAAAGTTTGGCTGACATTGCTTTCCAAATGCATGTTTTATGACAACTTTTCCTAAAAAACTTTATGGACGTTACATGAGTTGTCCAATAAACGGGCATCATAACAGCACGTTCCACCGGCCAATGGAAAGACACAAAGTACATAACTGATTTACATATTGATACAACAGCCCTTCCTGATAAAAAGTGAGGTTAGAAGACATCTGTAGGTGATTTTTTTTGCCATTCTGGCCATTCAGAAAGTCATACAATTTTGTTCACTGAAAAATACATTTTTACATTATTGTGTCTCCTCATTGTAGTGAGGAAAAACATGTATTTGCATGAATATTGTGATCAAATGTATTTTGTACTTCAAAATATAGACCTTGATGATACATTTTAAATGGGTTTTGTTATAAATATGGCTACTTTATTTTTTCATGGTGAGGTTGACATTTGCATGGAATTGCCCAGTTACAACAGATGCTGAGAATTATCTGTGTGATGGGTCAGTGCTGGTTTTGTTCTCTGAACCAAAGAGAGAGAAAAGCTGCCCGCCCCCCCGCCCCCCTTCAGCATCATCCAGCTCAGCATCACCCGTGACAACCTCAATAGTGAAATAACACAGAAACAGGCGTGACTCCTGCGACGCCCGTTTACACGCAAGCCTGTCTGTGTCACACACGCCGCCGTCGGTGTGTTCAGATAAAAGCTGTGATTGATTGGCCTCGGCTAACGTCGCGCGAGACAAAAAACACTCACCATCTCTCAGCAACAATTACCCGTCCCTCCACGGCGGCTGTCAGCGCGCTAATTCATCTGTCATCATCCCACTTCTCCCAGTAGAATCAGGCTGACAGCGAGCCCAGTATCAGTCACACAGCATTACACTCCTGTTGGCTTTCATTAGCTCCACTTTGTCTTTCACCATGAAGGATGCTGGATTCTATTTTACCCTTAAAACTAATGTTCCTGCTCGTCCTGCTGGAGCTGTGCTGAGCTCAACGCAGGACATCAGATAACTTGAACCAATTCAACGCTGTCACATCAAACAGAGGCTCCATCTTTACAAACTCATGTTCTGTTTACAATAATAGTTCAAACTCTGGAAAAGAAAAACTTCTCTGCAGGTTGTTCCAGGACCAGGTACTGTAGTAGAATGGACTTGTTTTGCCTCCATGTTGGTGAAAGGCACTGTAAACTGAAGCCATTTGGGCAACTCATCGTAACTCTGACCTTGTTTCATATCGACGTTTGGTCATGGACTTTCTACGTCCACATATGACGTCCAAGGTACCCTGGGTGTGTTGGTTGTTGACGTTCTGGGACGCCGTGTCAGCTTCAGCCTGTTACATGCTTTGTCTGTTTGCATACAGTCTCTTTCAAAATAAATGCGCTACATCAGTACAACACCTCAAATTAACTTTTTTTTTCCAGCAACAAAATCACATAGCTGGGTTTAGGAAAAAAGAACAGGGTTTGACTTTACAGTCTTTCCAAGAGCGAACGCTGGCCTCCTGGGTGAAAGTCTGTGGTTGTTGGACCCATGCACCACCCCTCCTGCCCACTGTACCGGGACTTCCATGGCCTTAACTTTTATTGTTGTCCTGCCATGTTTCCCCCTGACGCCGTCGGGCACTGTTAAACAATAACAGAGACTGGCGGTGTATCATGCTGACATGAAAAGACGGCTTTTTCGTTGGTGTCTTATGCTGGAAGTCACCAACCAAGCACTGGTTTTTGAAGACTTTTGAGTGAGACTAGGTTACCCACAACACACCCTTTGGAATCTGAAACTGCTTTTAAACTCAACCAAAACACAATAATGATTTTTACTCCCGGGCAAATAAAGGTCCCAACCCTCTCCATCAGTACTCTAGATGGTGTAGCTTCAGCCTCTCGCCCAAATATGATCACCTCTGGCTCCAAAATTCCAAGATGGCGATGGCTGGAATGCCAAACTTGAGGCTTTAAAATTAAGGTCCACAAACCAATGAGTGACGTCATGTTAGTGACGTCTGTTATTTATACAGTCTATGGTCTAGCGTCAGATAGTTGTTATGGCTAAAGTATTAAACACAGATTAACGTAATCATTCATTTGGAGTCATGTTTGTGACAATATTTAGTCTCATTTTTGCTCTGTTTTGGTCTCCACCCACTCCTGAGAACAATTTTGTGGACGGAGTTGTGGATATCTAGCTACATATGACTCTTTTCAGGTTTCACAGCCATTTGGCCCATTACCAAAATTAAAAATGTGCAAACTTTTAAAGGTAATTATTCACCTTGGAAACAGCAGTTGGCAAAACTAATATATCCCCACTTGAACTTGACACATATCGCCACTTTGTCGGTGGACTTTCATGCCCACATATGACGTGCTAGGTATTCTGGGTGCATCTAATCTTGACCTTTTCGGATGCCGTGTCAATTTACACTTATTACATGCATCGTGTCTTTTCAGAATACACTTCTGTTTCCACAGGTAATGCACAGTTTCTGCTCGTTAGTTACACACAGTCCTTTTCAAAATAAACTTACAATGTTGGTAAAACACCTCATATATACGTTTATTTCCTTGTGCAGCAAAAGCACACGGTTAGGTTTAGAAAATAATATCATGGTTTGGTTCAACATTCATAGGTGAAAGTGTGATGTTGTTGGACCCATCCACCACACCTCCCACACACCCTTTAGGGATTTTCCACATCCTTAAATTATGTTGCTGTCAGGTGGTGTTTCAAACTGACGTTGGCTGTTGCCAACCAACAGTGTAACGTACCGCGGGGAAAGGATACCTGTTTTTTTGTTTGTGTCTGATGCAGAAATCAGTGACCAAGCAGCCATATTTGATGACTTCGGAAGAGACGGGTTGAGAAAACAGACAAACAGTAATCATGGCACTGGAAGCTCCAGAGCAGCAACTGAATGGACCTTTAGGTGAGATTGTTTCCTCAGCTGCTCCAAGCTCAGAAATGAAATTTGAAAGTCTAATAGTTTACAAATTAATTAAACTTTTAGCCTTCATCGACAGGGACTTCTCAGAAAATAAATGGGAATTCGACAGTTCCATAACAACTGGGCAAAATCAGTCTGCTGATGAAGATCATGTGACATGATTGATACACAACAGTTGCGTAATAGACCTTGAGGTGAGATTGTATAGTGAAACAAAAAGTCGTTTCATGCACCTTTTCTCTTGTGAACATCCAAAAGTTTTCAGATATAACAAATATGTGACAGACCAGTGCAGCTGTAAAAACCTGGGGTCTTGAGATGTAATGTTTTACTCAACTAGCTTCAATGAAGAGCTGGAACAAACACACAGCTTCGAAGATGACATGTCGAGATCACATTGGTGTGACAGTGGTCCTGCGGAGTTTCAAGGTATTAAAGTCCTTTTTTAAGTGAAGTGTTTCCATTATTTTGTCCAGCCCCTGGATATTTGAGCAGTCTCTGGGGGGAGTATTTCCAGAGAGGATGATGGGAGTTTCTGACAGCTCGTCTCCTCCCTCCTGCATGACTACGCAGGGCCCAGCAGAGCGTTACGACACTCCGTTCCCTCTGTGGCAGCTGAAGAGCAGGAGGCTGAGGGGAGAGATCCAGGGGTGGGGGTGGGGTGGTCTCTGGGGGGGCAGAGGTCATCTCCAGGGGCCGAAGGCTTCATCCTCATCCTCAGACTGCTTCTTTTCACCGGTCACTTGATAAAAAAAAATGGGTCAGTTCTGTTTTTTTTTCTGGTTTGGGACCATTACTTCCAGTTCAGGGAGACAATAGACCTTTCCTGTTTCAACCTGACCGGCTGCATACAGAAATATTTCTCCCAGTTTGGTGAGGAAGAAGTTGACTGGCCTGCACAGAGCCCTGACCTCAACCCACAGCTGAATTAACATGTTAGAAAACTAGAAAAGTGCAGATCTCCATCAGGTGTGTCTGGGGGCCGCGGGGGGAGGGGACAGTGTGTGTGTGGATGGAAGCTGAATTCATCTGCAGATACTCTGGTTCAAAATGAGACCAAACTTTTCTGTGGATGTCACTTTTTGAGCCACTATGGATGCCAAATTTCTAAAACACCGGCCAGATAGAATTATATTAAATGGAAATGCCAACAAAAGAGTCCACCAACATGAACATGACTGGTGCAGAAACAAGATGACAAACTAAGCAGTCAGTCTAAGTGGTCGATAACATGTAATTTTTTAACTGCTATGAATCACAGTATCCACTAGAGGTCCTCAAGCATACAGCCACAATGTGCACACACAATATTAGGCTGATAGGTCCAGTAGTTTGCATGATTAGCTTTGGACAGACATACATACACACAAACAAACGCATGATCTCTGCCAGGTGTAACAATTGCTGCCATTTACTGTTCGGCTCCAACTGACTGTTGTGCTTCACTGGCAAGTTTAATAATCTTCAGTAACCTTCAGAAAGTTTTCAAACTATGTAAATTAGTCTCTCTGCCTCATTTTAAAGCTCTCATAAGTACAAGGATGAATGAATCAGTTGGTTCTTGTCATTGAGCGTAGGCCTTCTGCAGCAGTCCAGTTACTGTAGTACTCCAGCCTCACTTCTTCCCTGCTACCTGCTCTGGTATGTGATGTAATCCTTCCAGCAAATTCAACTTCTGGTTGTAATTATATTTCTGTATTTCTGCATTTTTACATTTTGTAGTGTGAACCTCTGCACATTTGTTGGATAAATTGGCACATTTCTATAGAAAATACCATTTCTGAGAACTGCACTGCTCTTTATTTTTATTTCAGATATTAAATTCATATTTCTTTAGTTCCTCTCCTAAACTTGTGTCATTCCATTTTTGCAATAGTCCTGTTATTGTTCAACTTCATTTCTCCCACAACATTGAAAAGTAATGCACCCAAATTCAAACGTCCCACGTATTTTGAAAGGCTGCAGTCCCATGACCAATGCGCTGACAGGAATAAACAAGGAGGCGCTCTTGTAAGGAGGCAGGTTGGAGTGGTGGATGGGTCACAAAAACATGGACTTTCCCCTGGAGCTGTGTGTTTGGAACAGTGTGAACTTTGTCATTTTTAAGGTACGTCCTCACCATGTTTCTTTTCCTTAACCCAACCACAGTAACTTTTACTGCCTAAACTTAACTTCCGTCATTTTAATTACGTAACTGTACATTAAGTATGTAACGTCATTTCTGGGATGCTAAGTTGTAGAATGTTACATGAACTGTTCTATAAGGATATGTTGTATTTTGCAAAGGAGGTCCCTCTCTCAAAGCAAGTTGAGTATCTCTGCAATAGATAAAAAGGGATTCGTCCTCTGGGGATCATGAATGTCTGCAACATATTCTCATAGAACGGTTCATGTGAAAAATGCATGTGCAGCAGTTCGTATGATATCCTATGAATTAACACCCACAAATGGCATTACGTCCTTAACGTATGGTTACATCATTAATATAAAGTTACAGAGGTTAGGTTTAGGAAAAGAAACATAGTGAGGATGTTCCTTAAAATGACTCAAAGTTCACTCACAGTTCATGTAAATCCGAACACGCAACTCCAGGGGAAAGTCCACTTTTTTGTGACTCATCCACCACCCCAGTCTATCTCCTTACAATCACACTCGAGACTGCTTCCTTGTCTGCTGCAGTCAGTGCATTGGTCACGTGATTGCAACCTTTCAAAATATGTGGGATATGTACATGCTTATGCATTACTTTTAGTGGGAAAACATACAGTTTGTGAGAGCAGCCTCATGTCTGTTCAAAAGCTGATGACAGTGAAACCAGTGGATTTATTCTGTGTCTTCTTTCCGACACTCATTTATAGAAACTCCTGCAGAAGAACTCTCTCTCTGCTGTCTGACAGGTTTCTTGACATGATCTTATTCAGAGGACAGTCGCCTCAGCTGGTGACCATTTCATGGAAATGTTTGATGTGCCTTTAATTTCACATCAAAACTCTAAAATCGCTCCTTCACACTAATTATGAGGCATTCAGAAACTAACTGTGCTACGTGTGTGAAAGGAGGGAGCTCAGTGTGAGGAAAGGTGTCACATCTCTGCAGAGCAGAAACTGCGACGTGGCTTTAAAATGAATCAGTGGAGATATTCATGACGGCCGGTCAAATGCAGCACTTCGTTCCATCCAGCAAATAATGACAGAGCTGCTCAGGAGGAAATTAAATGTCAAGATGCTGCCTTTGATTTCTGCTAAATGGAGCGCTAATTACATAGAAAAGCTGGAAAATCCAGCCACTGTCCCCGTCTGTAACTTTCTCCTCTCAGTTTGACCCATGAAGATAAAAGACGACATCCAGAGAGTCTTCTCCTCCTCCTCTTCCTCCTCCTCCCCCTCTTCCACCCTGCAGATCTGTCTTGCAGTATGAAGGTGGAAACTTGTCTGGTGAGTGCAGCGCCGCCACTCTGCGTCACTGTGTCGCCATCACGGCTGAAAACGGGCGATTTACACCTGAAATGAGTCACCAAGGCTCTGAAAATAGTTTCTTTAAGAGCGAGTGAATAAATAATGCACCATGTGTCTGTGACTTTACCCAACAAAACCCAGCTTCACTCCAAAAACAGACTATTCTATTTATGTGTTACACTGAAGTGTGTGTGCAGCGGCTTCTATTTCGTCAGATAACATCGTCCAAAGTTAACACGTGTGAATCAGCCTTTGGAAAAGCAGCAGGTGGGCAGCAACACAATATATTTACTCTGATAAATGTTAACGGACAAAACTCTTATTTCATCCAAGTTTAAGGGGCTGAATATTGATATATATTTGAAAATGTCTTCACATATATGTACTGTACATGAATGCATCCATTTGATTTTTTTTTTTTAAATATAGCTTGAAGAGGTCAGACTGTGTGTGCATTGTGTTATGTACATAATGATGGATGTGGAGGTTGTGATCTGTGCCCCTGATCAGCACACACACGTTTTCTTCTTCACTCACAGAATATAAATCCTAGGAAGTTTAGAGTTGATTGAATTCTGCTCCTGAGCAGCAGACTTCATGGTTGATTACTTATTAATAATGAAAAACAATACACTGATGGTTATTCAGTTTACCCAGCAGTACAGGAGACATGTTATTAATTATCTTCAACTGAGACATGACACAACTTACTGTGTGTCTTTTTTATGCATTCATGGATTACTGATCAGGCCTCCCAGGCACAGGCCCAGGGGCCCAGAGTGTCAGGGGCCACCCTGGGCTTCATCTGCAAAATAAAAGACTTGTTTAAAAGAGCAGTTGCAGCAGGAATGAAACTGTTCCTGTAGCGTTTAGTCTTAGACCTCGGGACCTTAAGTCTCCGACCAGATGGAAGGGGTTGAAATTCACAGAACAGAGGATGGGAGTCATCATTACAGATGGAGCTGGCTATTTGCTGTAACTGACCAGTATACAGTGACTCTGGGCTCAGCTGTGACTCTCCAATCAGCCGACTAGACCGTTTAACAATCTGGTTCACAGACAACTACTAGAACAAGATAGACACAACAAAATTCTCAATGACTACAAAAAATAGGGAAAAGCAACGTCAAAGAAAAACAAAATGACTACATGGGGATGTAAAGCAACGTCAGAACTTAAATGATTAAAAAGACACAAAATGATAACGTGTTTGTGTCTCACTCCCATGTTGGTACGTATGTCAGTGCCCAGGGGCTTGTTGTCTCATAATCCACCCATGCTTTACTTTTGACAGCAAACAACTAGAGTTTTTCTTTTTATAGATTTACAACTAACGTATTGAATTTCCTCACGTTAGCCTCTGAACCAGATGTTGCACAACTCCTGCAACATCAGTCACTCTGCAGCAGATGATTGAACGGACTGCAAACTCTCATCCTGCCAACTTCTAGCTCACTAGCTTTGTTTTCAAGTTTAAACGTCAGTAAACATCAAGGACAAGATGGAGAAGAATGGGCACCAGTTGAACACCAACGGCAAAAAAAACCCCCACCTTTCTCGTTGTTATGATACACCACCAGTCAGCTTGCCTACAGGACAGTGTCAGTTTGAAATGCTGCCGGTAACGACGTAATATAAGAAACTTAAAGGTCCCTGTGGGATGACCAGGAGGGGCGGTGGATGGGTCCACCCTGGACACTTCCTGTATGAATGTAGAGCCAAACCATGACGTGTTTTTAAACCTAGCCACGTGCTTTTGTTGATGTCCTGGTGTTGGTTGCAGCATCCTGGAATGTCAACAGCAGGTGCAGGAGGACACCAAGCACGTTTTATGTGGACGTGAAAATCCACTGACAAAACAACGAAATGTGACGACTTGGGATGAGAACATGTGGGTGAACGATATGTGATGAAAGTGGCGTTAGCTTGCAAACCCACAAGCGATTACTATATCAGCGAGCTTTAAACGCCTCACATGTAAGGAGGATGGATTTGTCATGAAGTTGTGTGAGGTAGAGACTGAAACAGGCCGAGGTTGCCGGTGGCTTTGAAACCTCGCAGACGAGGTTTTTCTGTTTTCATTAAACAGACTGCGTTCAGGTCACAGGGAGTGTAGACATGGAGGAAACAGTCATACGTTACACTGATGGTGTGTAACTGTAATTTTACTGTTGAATGTGATGACACTCAGCGGCTGAGGAATGATTGAAACTGCTCTCCGAAGGAAACTCTAAAAATTCCTTCAATATTAGACCCATAATTCATAGCGCAGCCTGCACCAACACAGAGCTTTAAAAGAGCCATAAAGCTGTAACTAACACACAGACAGCGCCTCTGTAATTGACAATAAAAACAATAAAAACAACTTGTGAATGGAGATGTGGAGACGGCAGTCAGTGCTAATATCCCACATCCTTAAAAGTTGAGGCTGCTTGAGTTTTTAATGTACTGTAGAGAGCAGCGGCTGCTGTAATGAAATGTAATGAAGCTCTGTAATCAAAGGCAATTTCACAAACACACAGAGAGAGCTGCAGAAAACACACAGCTAATAACACTGCGAGCACAACACAGGAGCTGTAGTACACGTGGTGCAGCAGGAGGAGTAGAGCTAGCAGTACAGGTACAGGAGAGCACTCTGCACACTGCACTCAGCCCGAGGCTAAAGGAGCTGTTAGCCCCAGGCTAAGACAGCTCTCACACTGATACGTTCCAAAGTGGGCTAACTCTGACTGTAGCCCAGGGCTTGCTGGTCCCACCCTGGAGCAGCGTTAGCCTCCAGTTTGTGGGGTTATCCCCTGAAAATCATCTAAACTCGGGGTTAAAAGTTGACAGTGTGAAATGGAGCCAATGGAATGAGCGTCATGGTTTTATTGTCCGATCTGTTCCCCCTCCCAGTTTGTCAAATACTGACGATTTGTCAGTTGATCTTGGCATCAGACACAGACACACAGAGGTACGCATTGCGGTGGTAAGATGTGCACCAGGCGTCGGCAGCGGGCAACGCAACCAGCAACTATTGGAATATAAAAAAGCAAGAAGCCTGTTTAAGGTGAGTGGCAGTGGAGGTGGATGGGTCAAATAAAGATGGAGATATACTTTATTTAGGGGTCATTCTTAAAAGGAGAGATGTCAGAGCAAGAGGGCTCCCATGGGGCGGTGCCCCATGGTGCCTTGCTTGAGGGCACCTCGGCAGTGCCCAGGATGCGAACTGGCACCTCTCCAGCTACCAGTCCATGTTCCAGACACGGACTTGAGCCAGCAACCCTCCAGTTCTCAACCCAAGTCCCTATGGACTGAACTACTGCTGCCCCAGACTCTGGACTTTCACCCGGGAGCCCGCTGTTTGTTTCCTGTCTGAAACCAAAAGTCATGACGTGTGGGTCCGCTGACAAAGTCTGTTATTTGACAAGTTGGGATGAGAGCGTGTTCTCCAATCACACGAGGTCCAACTGACATCACAACTGCACAAGTCAGTTGCAACAAACTGCTGTCAGATCAAGTCCCCAGTGAGGACGATGAGCATGGAGAGGACCTTCCTTGAGATGGTTTTTGATGGTTTGTGCAGAAATTTGTACAGAAGTTTGTACAAACCAGTTATTGCATTTGGGTGGCTGCTCTGAGACGATCCTGGAGGTGAAGATACTGGATGTGGAGTTCCTGAGCCGGTGTGGCTACATGTGGTCTGTGGTTGCGAGGTTGGTTGGATGTACTGCCAAACTGTGGGAAACAACTTTGTAGATGTCTTATTGTAGTGAAATAAACATTTGGTTCATGATGGGATTTCTCGTTCACTTGTGAGAGCCGGTTCTTTGGCTCTCGTTCACTTTGAAGAGCCGGTACAAAGATACAGTTCGTTCATTCGTTTGTTTTTTGTTTTTTTTGTTTTTTTTGTTTATTTGTTTTTTGCTCTGTGTGTGTGTGTGTGTGTGTGTGGGGGGGGGGGGGGGGGGGGGGGGCGTGTGTTAGTGGGTTCAACGACGAATCACATTGCTGATTTATCGCATCACGTGATCTGGATATTGTAACGTGGACCCAGAATAGACTCTGCAGATATAAAGTTTGGTGTAGCCATAGCAACACCCTTTATAAACAACAAGCCTGTCAATACTAGCAAGTGCTAGTGGATGGTGGGTTAGCTTCCTACTAGTGATGTGACGTTCACTTCAAGGAGCTGGTTCAAAAACTCGGCTCGTTCGCGAATGTCACATCACTAATCAACAGCTCTGGTGGACTTTCCTGCAGTCAGGTGAGACACATAGCAGCTAACACACACACACACATACACACACACACACACACACACACACACACAGCAGTATATAGTGTCCACTAAACTTAAAGCTATTTTCAGACATTTAATTAATAATTTTCAGACATTTTAATGATATTTTTTGGACATTGTTTTTATGGGGGTTTTTTTGGACAATTTAGTAACATTTGTTGGACATTTTATCAACATTTCTTTGGACATTTCAGTAATGTTTTTTGGAATTTTTTATAGTATTTTTCAGACATTTTTTAAACTTTTTTGGACAATTTCTAAACATTTTTCTGGCATTTTTATGATTTTTTTTGGACATATTTACATTTGTTGGACATTTTATCTTTTTTTTCAGATATTTTATCAACTTTTTTGATATTTTATTAATTGTATTAATGATAATAATGATTTTGTTTTTATTTCAAATGTATTAATGTGCCCCTCTATGTTGTGCTTCACAGTTGGAGAAGTAATAACCAGTAATAAGCAGCATCCTTATGCACTCAGCATAGGAAGCTATTGCATCGTACATCATCAGCAGGCGCACAGAGCAGCTGAGTGATCTGACTGAAACATCTTTATCAGTGCATCCCATTTTATAACTGACCGTTTAAAGTGTCTGATGGGGTTGATTTGGGTCAGTGGTGAAGCAGTGAGGTGTAACAGAAGTTACGCTGTCAGATAAATGTGGAGTGGAGTAAAAAGTGCAGCACATGGCACTGAAATGATGTAAATATGAAATATATTAAAACCAACTCAGTGAATTTAGTGACTTTCTATCCTGAAGTAAAAAACATTGAACCAACACCTGCTGCTGTTTACAGCGTGAAACTAACCTTGTGTGATACTCGTGATCTCCAGAGGATGAAACCTAATGGTTCTGTTGACCTCCTGAACTTTCCTCTGACACTCATGAGCCAAACTTTCAACAAGAACGATCCAAATCTAACTGGCAGATTCCCAAAGAAAAGCTTAATCACCAGCTTGTAGTTTGTTCTGTTGTTCCAACATGTTCTCACGTT
This sequence comes from Epinephelus lanceolatus, assembly GCF_041903045.1. Taxonomy (NCBI): domain Eukaryota; kingdom Metazoa; phylum Chordata; class Actinopteri; order Perciformes; family Serranidae; genus Epinephelus; species Epinephelus lanceolatus. The sequence continues at coordinate 45,190,082 of NC_135740.1, forward strand.
TAAAGGAGAGAGAGCAGAGAACGCAATGAAACAGAGATTAACATGTCATAATTTGTCTTTTCAAAATACACCTCCATTTTCACAGGAAATGCACAGTTTCTACTCATTAGATGCATGCAGTCTTTTTCAAAATTAACTTATTAGGTCAGGAAAAGACCTTGTATTCACATTTATTTCCTTGTGCAACAAAAGCACATGGTTAGCTTTAGAAAAAACATCATGGTTTGGCTCTACATACACACAGGAAGTAAACAGCAGCCTCACAGGTAAAAGTCCAGGGTTTGTCGGCGCCTGCTGGCATCAGGTTAGAAACGCTGCAGGAGAACAACTAAAGTTAAGACAGCAAAAGTCCGAGTAGGTCCGACAGGAGGGGTGGTGGATGGGTCCAGCAACCTATGACTTTCAACCAAGAGGCCAGTGTTCACTTCCTGAAAGATTGTAAAGAGAAAACCCTGTTCTTTTTTCCTAAACCCAACCATGTGCGTGTGTTGAAGGAAAAAAACGTTGCACATTTGAAAGAGACTGTATGCAAACTGTACATTTCCTGTGAAAACAGACAATGCATGTAACAGGCTGAAGTTGACACGGCATCCCAGAACGTCAACAACCAACACACCCAGGGTACCTTGTACGTCATATGTGGACGTGGAAAGTCCATGACCAAACGTGGACATGCCTGACTCCAAAATCACTGACCAAACAAAGGTATTTGACAACTTCAGAATGAGAACTGGCTGCTTTTCCAGTGTTTTACAAACCTGCATTCATGCACTAATCAGTCAGAGGGTGAAAACACTTGACACTGAAAAATAAATGACCTCACCATTACCGCCCCCTGGAAATCAAAAATTAACTGAGAGGTTGCAGACTAATTTGCATGTGTGATTTGGTCTGTTGATGTCAGGTTAGTCAGAGTCCACCCAACAATTTTTCAGTTTCACAGACTCTTATTTTCACTCATATATATGCAGTGAGATGCTGCAGTGTGGAGCCAGCTGTCAGGGAGGAGAGCAGCGCTGCAACAGCTGCTGGAGTGGACAAAAGAAAAATAAAAAAACTGATACTGACCATTAAATTGTTTCTGAAATTATTACAGCAAATAGTACCAACAAATAAAGACATTAAATGTCACTACTGTTTCCTCTGTACTTGCCGGTCTCCGTGTCTTTACTGACATCCATACATCAGTGTGTGTGTCTGTCCTGAGGATTGACAGACTGACACGTACTGTATTATCATCCTGTTGCTGTCAAACTGTCCGTCTTCCTCCAGTTTAAAACGGCGAGACACACAAATCTGTCCAACAACTGAACAATTGTTTCAGCTGCTTCCTGTCTCTCCCACGCAGCATCTCACTCAGAGAAGACGAAAAAGATGCAGTTCGTCTCAACAACATGAAAACCAATAACTCTGAACCGCCGTCAGATAAACGACTTTGACTCAATGCTCACTTTGTTTTAATCAGAAGCATCAGAATAAATGTTTCCACTGCAAACATCATTAGCACTTAGAGTAACATGTGAATTCATACGTCTGTAAGTAAATGACGACTGATCACTGAAGATGAAAGCAAACAATTAGGCAGTAATTAAAATAAAAAATACTAAACTTTAAGACAAAAAGTAAAAACAATAAAGAGCTGATTGAAAACTTAATCTCATCAAATGCAACACTGAAGTCTTGTTTGTTTTTACGCACACACCCACGCATGAACACACACACACACACACACACACACACACACACACACACACACAAAGGAAGATAAGAAAAGAGTTAAAAAGAGAAGGAAAGTAAAAGTAAAATGTAGAAGGAAGGAATAAACAAAAATTGTAGAAAAGGTAATGGAAAGGGAAAAGTATAATTATATAGAAAGATTTAGGATAAGAAAAAGTTAGAGCGGGAATGAAAGGTGTAAAAGAAACAAGGTAGGAAAAGATGAACAAGGAAAGATGATGGCAGGAAAGGAAACAAAACAAGAGAGGAGTATCAGAAAGTGAGGAGGGAGGAGACAAAAAGGTGATGGGGAAGCAAAGGAGGAGGTAGAAAAGAAAACATATATAAAGAGAAAAATAGGTAAGAGCAAATGAAGGAAATGATAGGAAAGGAAAGGCGGAGGAAGTAGAGAGGGAAATGTTGGAAAGAAAGGTAGGAACAGAAAATAAGCAGAAGGAGAGAAGGTAGGAGATGAAAGGAGGAAAAACCAAAAGAAATCTGTAAGAAAAAAGAAATGATGGAGGACAATTTAAGAGGAGGTAGGAAAGAAAAGAAAATGTGGGAAAGGAAATGAGGTAGGGAAAGCCGGAGAAGGACAGAAAAAAGAGTGAAAGTAAGAAAGAAGAGGAACAAAAAAGAAAGGAAAGGAAAGGAAAGGAAAGGAAAGGAAAGGAAGCAGACAACACGAGAAAGGGGTAGGAAAGAAGGAGCTAGGGGAGGAAAGAAATATGGGAAAGTAGAGGAATGGAAAAGAAAGGTAGAGAGGGTAGGAGAAGAAAGGAGGAAGAAATTAAAGACAATAGGAAGAATGGTTAGGAGAAGGAAAGGCAGGCTATATGAATACAAAGAGATGTAGGAAAGGAAAGAAAGAAAGACATCAAGGGGAAAATGAGAAAGGGAACAAGGAAAGGAAAGGAAAGGAAAGGAAAGGAAAGGTAGGGTATTAATGTAAAGAAAGCTGTAGGCAAGGAAAGAAGGAGACAAGTGAGAAAAGGTGGAGATGGTTTTTTAACCGTTTTAAAATCCAGCCTTTATGTGAGGAGAGGACAGATTTATGTTTACATGTAGGAGAAGGAAGTGTGTGTGTATGTGTGGTGTTTTATGGTGGAAATAACAGACAGTGTATGTGTGTGTGTGTGTGTGTGTGTGTGTGTGTGGCTGTGTGTTGATGGTGCGTTTGTGTGCTTTCTGTCACGTCCTGGTTGCCGCTGCACTTTTCCTGTTGATGCTGAATTTCCCTGCAGGCTGAAATAAAGTGGCTCCTCAGTTATCTAATCTGCTGCAGTATGAAGTGTGAGCTGATGGATTCATGATAAAACACACGGCGGGATCAGACCAGCGGTCACATCCAGGCCCCTGACGAGTCGTTGGAGTCTGAATCCCTCTCAGTGGGAGGGATGTTTGGAGGATTAAGACGCAGCCTCGGGGGCTGAAAACATCTTCCTGCTGCAGTCTTAAGTGCTCCGAGACGGCGGCTGGTCATGAATTAGTGTCACTTTCACCCAGTGTTCACCAACTTCCTGCATTAACGTCTCGGGGAGCGACGCATCACATTAGGGGCCCTCGTGGTTGCTGCTCCTGCTCTCGCCGACAAATTAAATCCAGATTTGTTATTACCGCGCCGGCGCTCGGGTCGGCCATGGGGAAGGGTTCGTCGCGCTAATCTGAAGAAGACGCCACATCGAGTTGGCTGTTAATGGAATTACGGCGGGTGTGATAAGAGGCTCGGTCAGAGGAGCGCGCTTATCACTGCCATCCCTGAGGAAAAACCTTAATGCAAAACATGCTATTTTCTTCCTAATGACAGGCCGGCGTTAGTGCAGCGTGACAGTGAAACAACACGCGTTAAGAAGACTGCGAGTCCTGCAGGAGCGGGATTAAATGCACTCCGGGCGGTAATCAATCTGCATTGTTTACAGCCGCTGTCTGCCTGATGAGGAGCCCCGCTGCACTCTCGCCAAGATTAGATGCTGTTTGGTCGGCATAAAGAATCAGTCAGGGGAAGCCCCGACCGGCGGCCGGCCGGCCGGCTGCAGCAGTAATATATCAGGGCCGACAGCTACACGGGCTAATGCTACATTGAGAGGACGAGGGGGGGAGGAGCGGCTGAAAATTGGAAAGGAGTCCAGTTTGTTCTGAAGATTACAGTCCGCTCCCGCCTGTAATTTTTCAAATGATGCGAATGTTCAACAGGCTGAAGAAGCAACTTGTTCACTTCAGCTCTGTGTTTACTCTCATTTATTCACACAGCAGAGAGGAACGGACGCTCCGAGGTCAGCGCCGTCGCTCTAACTGTTGACCCCGCACAGCGTGGGGGGGCTCAGACAGAACCGAGGCTCCAGGCGTACAGCCAGCTGTCCGTTAATCCCAGGGTTGGTGGTTCGATCCCCAACTCAACTCAACCCCTGGACACGTTTCCATGAGCAGGAAACCCCAACACATCATTCATCATCTGAGTTTTCTCAAGATGGTGCAAAAGAACGAAGGAGGAGGGGAGAGGAGTGGGTGAGGAGGAGAGGAAGGGAGTGCAGGAGCTGGGGAAGTTAAGAGGGATAATAGAGAAAGAGAAGGAAAGGAGATATTAAGAAAGGACAAGAGGTGGTAAGAAAGGAAAGAGAGACAGGACATAGACATAGAGAAGAAGGTTCAAAGGGTAGGAAAGAAAAAAAGGAAGAAAGAAAGGAAAGGAGGTGGTAGGAAAGTAAAGAAAGAGACAGGAAAGGAAAGGAGGTGGTAGGAAAGTAAAGAAAGAGACAGGAAAGGAAAGGAGGATACAAGGAAGAATGTAAGAGGGACAGACAAGAAAAAAATGGGAGGAGGAAAGAAAAGGAGGTGGTAGGAAAGGAAATAGACAAGTAAGGATAGAAGGATATAGGGGAGAAAAGTGGAGGTACAAAGGTAGTAGGAAAGAAAAGGAATAACAAGACAGGCAATAAAGGAAAGGAGGATAAAAAGACAAAGGTACAAAGGATAGGAAGGAAAGTAAAGGTAAGAAGAAAGGAGGTGGTAGGGAATGAATAAAGGAGATGGGTAAGGGGAAAAAAAGGAAAAAGGAAAGAAAAAAGGTAGCAGGAAAGAAATGGAGGTGGTAGGAAAGAGAAGAAAGAGGAAAGGAAAAGAGGATATAGGGAAGAAGGTACAAAGAATAGGAAAGAAACAAGAGGAGGAAAGTAAAAAGATAGGAAGAGAAGGAGGTGGTAGAAAAGTAAAGAAGGAGATGGGAATGAAAAGCATACACAGGATGGAGTGGGAGGTAGGAAGAAAGGGAAGAGGTGAAAGAAGCATCTAGGGAACATAACAAGTAGAAGGAAAAGAAAAAGAAGGTGGTAGGAAATGAAGAACGAAGGGAAGGGAAGACATACGCGTGTAGGGAAAGGAGGTAAAAAGGGTAAAGAAATGAAACAGGTAGAGTGACAGGAAGGGAAGAAAACTAAAGTGAATAAAAGGTTGGAGAGTATTTTAATTTATTCTAAAAACTTTTTGTCTCTGAGTTGAATAGTTTTAGTTGAATTTCTGTGACTTGAGTGAAAACAATGTGATACTGTGTGCTGGAATGACGGATAGAACTCAGGTCACCATGTAACTTCCACTGAGAGCTCACAGGTCGCCGTCACTCATTCATCATGTAACTAAACCAGAATGTAATCACATCTAACCACGGAGAAACAAAAGACGGCGTCCACAGATCGGAGGCGTCCTCGCAGAGACTGGTATTTATAAACACCATCACGACAACAAACAGAAGAGAGACGAGAGCGAGGGAAATATGAGAGGGCAGCTGTTAAATTCTACTTCCTCCTTGTTCCTGTGGTGTGACGGAGAGCTGAAGGCGACAGAAGATGAGATGGATCACACACTGAGCTCTGATTGGACCGGCTGCTGCACCTTGAAAAACACAACCGCTGTTGTTGGCTTTTTTAGTGGGGCGGCAATCGATCGCTGGGAGACGTGTTATTGATGAGGCGGTTGTGGCAGTGGTGGAAGGCGAAGATGGTGACTGACAGACAGACAGACAGACAGCATCGTGTCGTACCTCAGAGTCAATGAAAAAAACTGTTTGTTGTTCAGACATGTAAAGATGTACTTTCTTACTTTGTGTTGTTGAAGACGCTCATTGGTAAATATGGGAAAAAAAACAGAACTGAACTTAACTGAATCAAATTACTTTTATTTACGTGTGCAGGTCACCGAGCAGCACGCAAACAAAACTGCATGTAGTTAAATGTTCATTTTAAGGCTGAGCCGGTAAAGTCAAATTATTTCTACAGCACTTTAAACACAGAGTTGACCCAAAGTGCTCGTACAGCACACACAGAGAAAAGCATGGAGAGAAACACAAACATCTGAGTGATAGCAAACAGTAATGATAAAATATCATTCCCGTTATTATTGCACCTTTAGCAAAACCTGTATCCTTGATATTGTAATACTGTCAGCACATTGTGACAATAACAGCAATGATGACAATCACATTACGCACAATTAAAGGCTGGTGAGAAAAGGTGACTTGGACAGTGGGAGAAGAAGCATTCCAGAGTTTCGGGGCAGCAATAGAGAAGCTCTGTCGCCACTTAAAGGGAAATTTTGGTTTATTTCAACTTGTCTCCTATCGTCCTAAATTTGTTTCAAGTGACTAGTGACATAAAAATAATAGTTAGCATGTTAGCCGTTAGCCTAGATACAGCCAGGGCGCATAGTAGCGTCAGACCTGTTAAAACGTAAGTGAACGGGCAACCTTCAAGTGCAAAGTTAGTCCACTAAACAAGCCTTTTTTCCACAAAGACCGCCTCATATCGTTAGGATAAATGTCAGAGAACATATAGAAAACGACATGTAAACGTGTTGTCTTACCTTACCGGTGTGCTGCCATGTTTGTTTACCATTTAGCTCTGCTTTCCAAAGCGCGGCCGAAATATATCTCGCGAGCTCGAGATAAAGCCCAGCTGGATACTACTCCAGGTGGAGGTGTCTCGTCCTCGGTCACATCCAGACCTTGAAAATAAGGCTGCAACCGGTCCCATTCCTTGCAACAGAGGCATTCCTCTTCTGTGGGCACTGGGGCACAGCATTCACAGGTACACCACCAATCTCCAGAGCTACGCAGCCTTGCAGCAGCCATTCCTCCTCTCTCGTCCTCTACCTGTTGCGCCTCTCTCTCTCCTCCGTTCTTCAATTTCACGAAGCTCTTCGTCAGTGTATTCTGGCTCAAATAAATAAGGGCGGCCATCAAGCTCTGCAAAATCAAATTCCTCCTCCACAAAGTCGAAGTCTGGCAAAAAGTCAGCCATTATTCTATAAATCTTTCATAAAATAAATGAATGAACTTTTCAGGCTACTGTCCGGTTCTGCCTTCCAGCTGTTGCTGCTTGTTCTCGCGAGATTTCGGCCGTGCTTTGGAAAGCAGAGCTAGATGGTAAACAAACATGGCAGCACACCGGTAAGGTAAGACAACACGTTTACATGTGGTTTTCTATATGTTCTCTGACATTTATCCTAACGATATGAGGCGGTCTTTGTGGAAAAAAAGCTTGTTTAGTGGACTAACTTTGCACTTGAAGGTTGCCCGTTCACTTACGTTTTAACAGGTCTGATGCTACTATGCGCCCTGGCTGTATCTAGGCTAACGGCTAACATGCTAACTATTATTTTTATGTCACTAGTCACTTGAAACAAATTTAGGACGATAGGAGACAGGTTGAAATAAACCGATATTTCCCTTTAAGGCCTTTGCACATTTTTTCAGATGCATTTTTTTGATCCCTCATCCAAAAAAAAAAAAAAAACCCTAACCCACGGAAACCTTACACACTGATTCTGATGTGTTTTAATTGTTATATTTGTCATGAAAATTCGCAATACATGACAAAATGAAAAGCCATTTCCTCCTTCGCCTCTCTCCACTGGAGTTACGTACCTGTCTGGCTGTCATCACTCCCTCCCTGTCTTTCATTTGGCGCCACAGCTACATGAAGGGGCAGAGCTGTCCTCCACAATCTGTGTGCAGTCCACATCCTTCTCCTCTTCATCATCATCCACCTAAATATTTTTATCTGACCTGCTGAGTCATGAAATGATTCTGTGATTCAGTTGATTAAAAATGACTTTTTCCAAGTATTTTAGAGACAAAGAGGAGTTTGGAGATTGGTTTGAAGCTATTAAATACTGAAGGATCTCAGTTTTGTTTTATAAGAAGTGGCTGCACAGGTGCATGCTTGAAATATTGGACAACGTGGCTGGTTTCCAAGGAACTATTGATAACTGACAGAACATTGGGGCTAACGGTGCCAAATACTTCTTTGAAGAGTTTAGCTGGAATAATGTCGAGGACACAGGTGGAGGTCTTCATAAGAGAGACAAAAAACTGTCAATAAACCCCCAAAAAGGGTTATTCAAAAGCAGGTGGTTCTTGGTTGAACCTCAGCTCTTCAGGAGGAACCCTTATTTCTATGAGAGTGAAGGGCGTAGGAGGTATGGAGAGCTGAAGAGAAGGAGTTAGAAACAGAAAGGATCTTCTGTGGGTAGGACTGTACCTCATTTTCATCACTCTGGACAAAAACATCTGCCAAATGAAAACTGTAAAGAAAAGTGAGGCAGGAACGAACAGGAGGAGGCAGGAGAGGAAACAAAAACAGGATTGGGAAGGAAAGAGAGATGTCTGGGAGTAGAGGTGGAGGTTGTGATTGGAGGTAGGAGGGTCGAGATGGAGGCAAGATGAAGTGGAAAATTTATAAGAGGATGTCAGGAGGAAAGGGAGACTGGAAAGTACAAAAGGGTGCAAGGACAAGTGCAACAAGAAAGATGCAGATGAGGGATGAAATGAGGAGGTACGGAGGATAAAATTACGTGCAGGTCATGACTCGTGAGACGTCTGACAAGATGGAGGAATTAATTTTATAAAGAAAAAGAAACCAGTGTCTTTCATATGTATACTGGGGGTAAAGTAAAGCTTCATAATTAAAAACACCTTTCTGTTCCTCCTCAGAAGGTCAAGTATGTTTTCTCAAACATGGCTGCCCACACTGTCGACACCACATATATTTGTTTCCAAGAAAAACACTTGAGCGTGACATATGTTTATTTGCCTCTGCTGAAGTGTTTCTACCATGTTTTTCCATCTTGACAGCTGAACAGCACCGAGGTCAGTAATGACACATTTCCTGTTCTGGACGTCCACCTACGACAATGAACTAATGCAGCATTTAATGTCCTCACTCAACCAGCTCCTGTCTGCTGATTGGTAATAATGTTCTGACCCCGCAGCATCACCTGACATCCTCCATCAGTCAAACATGTCCATGACAAACTGTCGTGTGCAATAACAATGTTTGAGGAGAGAAACCTGGAAGTTGTGACTCTCCTGCAGGTTCGAGATGTTTAATAAATGCATTTTTCTGTCGGCGAAACTTTGGCCAGTTGTTGAACCTTTGATTCAGGAGTAACTGTGTGAACTGTGTCCTGGTTGTTGAATGGTTATCCAACTCTCTACCACTGTGGGAATATTACAGGAGACATGGGAACTTGCCCATCCAGTCTCTGTGAGCTTTGTGGATTTGGAGGCCGCTGACGTTGTGTTCCTCAGGGTGCAAAACCCTGCTGGACACACTGGAAACCAGTATGGATATATGGGCAGTGTTGGGCCAGTTACTCTTAAGATTTAATATGTTATTCATTTCTTGTTAATCTTTTCAAAAGTAATGTTATTTTGCCATTACTCCCTGCCAATAGTAATTCATTATACTACTTGTTATATTACTTTTACATTACACCCCATAAAACTGGTAATTGTGTAGCTGTTTTGTACCTGGAGGTCTTCAGTTGCCTGTGACTGGTATTTTCCCAAAGATCTGGTGAATCATTGGTGAAGCAACATTTCATCCATCACATGTCCAACCACAAGCTTCATCACTTCTCTGTGTCTGCAGCTGTCCACCAGTAAAATCCAGTTTGGGTTGTTTAGTCAGTGTAGAGCAACAGCCGACCTCCACAGCCGAGGAGGGCTCACCTTTGGTGGGGTGTATTTCCTGGAGCTTCACGTTGTGCTGTTGGTCGTAGTAGCCGAGGTGTTTCAGACCAGAGGTTTGAGGACATGTTTATCACAGTGGAAAGAGTTTTAGTCCGACTACCTGCAGTGACAGCATTCTTGTAATCTTTCCTCCCAACAAAATCAAAGTAAAGGGAATATTTCCAGTGTTTCCGTCTTCCAAATTAGCTCACTGCTTTGTGACGTGTCTGTGCAGCACGATGATTACGAAAATGAGTCAGCTGATGTGACTGCTGATTTCAAGTCAGTAGTGACGTGATAACAAAAGTATTGTTGTAACGAGTTGTTTGGTTTTTGAACAAGAAATTTATAAGTCATTAGTTACACTACACTTTACTGGAAAAAGTAATATTACTACTGCAACGCATTAATGCTCAGCACTGGGTAGAACCCTCTGAAAGGGTTCGAGTTGAAACATTTATAAAAGATTGTACAAGTAACCACAAAAGGTCCAACTGGGATTACTAGTAAAGCATTACTGCCCAACATGGCATATGAGAGGTGAACAGTGGGCTCCCAGGTGGAAGTCCAGGGTTTGTCGGACCCATCGACCACCTCTCCTACGTGCCCTAAACAGACTTTCTAGCTCCTTTTCAAACTGATGCCATCCTGTGGCTTATCATACGACCCGCTGACCCATTCTTAATGCTGCGCTACAACGCAGATGCCGCTTGGCAGTGTGTTATAACACAGGAAAACGTGGCTTCTGGCGTAGGTGTCTGACGCTGAAATCACTGACACAGTGACCTCTAGGGCTGACCTTCGAACCCATTTATGGACATTCGAAGCTTCAGAGCTCAGAACAAATTTAATTCGAAGCATTCGACGACGGTGGGGGGGGGTTAAAAAAAAATATGCCGAAAACGTAGTTTCTTCCAACACTAGAATTAAGATAAAAATATTCACAAATGAAAAAACACTAATGGTCGGTGATAAGTAGTGTTTAACTTTTGATTGAACAATAAATTAAAACCCTCGGTGCACACTGCAGCACAATCAAACATCAGAAGTGTCTCTGACACCAGACTCAGAGCGGACCGGTGGAACTGGAAAATGCATATTAGGCCTACTAGTTACTACTTACATTTTTCAAGTGATTTCCCAAATTTGTTGTTGAGTTGTGATATGCCAGGTGCTTTTGGCAAATCTGGCACTCTGCTTTCTGGGGGTTGTCGGGGCATATTTTAAAGTGCAACCACACATCTGATGACCTCTTGGACATGTCTGCCAGCTCTGAGTGTGCTCGTTGTCAGTATCAGACTGGTGGGGGTTAGTGTTGCGTTTAAGGCCTCCCCCAAAAAAAACGAAAAAAAAAGCACAGAAGCTTCGATTTTTTTTTTTTTTTCACAATCGAATCCCGTGCCAACGAATGAAGCTTCGAAGCTTCAAATTTTTTGGGTCAGCCCTAGTGACCTCAAGTGATACTTGCTGACTTTGAAGTAAGAACAGGGTGGCACGGTGCTGCAGTGGTTAGCATTGTCATCTCACAACAAGAGGGTTCCTGGCTTGAACCCCAGGGTGGGGAAGGCCCTCTGTGCATGTTCTCCCTGTGTCAGCGTGGGTTTCCTCCAGGTGCTCCAGCTTCCTCCCACAGTCCAAAGACATGCATGTTAATTGGTGACTCTAAACTGTCCGTAGGTGTGAATGTGAGTGTGAATGGTTGTCTGTCTCTATGTGTCAGCCCTGTGATAGTCTGGTGACCTGTCCAGGGTGAACCCTGCCTCTCACCCAGTGTCAGCTGGGATAAGCTCCAGGCCCCCAGTGACCCCCAACAGGATAAGCGAACTGAAAATGAATGAATTAATGTAATAAGAACGGGGTGGATCAGCTTATAAAACCTTCACAATGCTGTCAGATCATTTCTTTTGCTTCCATCTTTAAATATAGTAAACTTCTTTTCCACGTGACAACTACTACTTCATCTTCTGATGATAGAAAGGTGACATGTACTGCTTTGTGTAAATGTAAATGAGAAATGTTTTGTATTGATTATATGCAAATAAGTTCCCTGTGTGCAGGATACTGTTACAAACTCCTGAAACCAATAAAATGTTAATTTGTCAGTTTGTAGATTTCCCTCTGAGAACTCAGGACGTCTCAGTTACGCAGGAGATCGATATGATGTTGCAGAGGATCTGTATCTTGATTCCCGCCGGAGCGTTTCAACACGTGAATCTGAATATTGATCCGGAGAGCCGAGAACACATCAGTGAATACAGCAGAGACATCCGGGTTCACCTGCCCACCGGGTCTCCTCTCATTCAGCAAACAGGCTCCGATATGTGGTGTTAAATAGCTGAACCCTCTTTGTGACCAATTAGCTCCAAACAGAAGCGTTTGAGAGCCCTGTCCTTTATTTGTTGATGCGTCAGTCGCAGAGCTAAGAGACAATACTGTCCATTAGCACAAGGAAGAATCAATACTCCGGAGATTAATTGGCTTTTTAACAGAGCATAATATTATACCAACGTGTTTGGACGTACCCTCCAGCTCTAAAAGGACTATTTAATTTCCTGTGTATCAGACCACACACTCATCAGTGTAATTATGTTTGGCAGAGGTCTTTTCCGTCGGTGGCATTTCTGCAGTGACAGGACTGCATCTGGTTCTGGATGGATCAATACGTTTCCATTCAGGTTATCAGAGAGCACTTTTCCTCGCCGCTCCTTCAGCACAAAATGACAGAAGAAGAAAAGAGAAGGAAAATGAGTGGAAGGAATCGGCTTGTGGTGAAAAAACAGCGCTCTCATTAAAAACAGAGAGAGAAATAAAAACACTGTCACACAGACAAGACTGAAGGAAAAACAGAACAAAATAAAACCCCGGAGACAGCTCGGCGCGCTGTGACTCCGCCTAATTAGCTGAGCGGAGGAAAGGAAGTGCTGCTGTATGGAGATTCGGCCCGGACGTCCTGCTGCTGGACGAGGTGGAGACGCAGAGTGGCCGGGTCGCTGAAGGCCACACGTTTCAGTTCATGAGAGAGTCTGGTAATGAGGGAAGATTTCTGCTGCATTGAGAGACTGAATGTGTTTGTATACAAAATGTCAGGAAACAACAGAGGAGGGAGGAAACTGAATCCATCTCCACTGACTCTCCTCCATTAATTGAGACTTCTATGGAGGGAGACTTTATTTTACTCCACCACTTTACTTGCTAATAAAAAATAACTTATACTATAATTTTTTTTTACTTTGTCACTGGTCTACTCTCTATACTTAATACTATTTCTTTACTGATTCAAGAGGTAAATATTTCTACAGCACTACTGTTTTTCTGACAGTTTTAGTTACCGGTTAGTTTGAGGATAAATGAGACGAGCAGCTTATTACGAACCATATTTACATTTATTGACAATTCAAGTCAGATTTATTTATAGAACACATTTGAAAACAACAAACATTGGCCAAATGCTTCACAAAGAAATAAAAAAACAGGAATGACCAAATAGAAACAGTCATAAATAGGAGAAAGTACACTCACCAGCCACTTTATTAGGTACACCTGTTCAACTGACAATCGCTCTGCAGCTGCTCAATATATTTAGTCATGCAGACATGATGAAGATGAGCTGCTGAAGTTCAAACGGAGCATCAGAATGATGAAGAAAGGTGATTGAAGTGCCTTTGAACGTGGCATGGTTGTTGGTGCCAGACGGGCTGGTCTGAGTATTTACTGGGATTTTCAGCACAACCATCTCTAGGGTTTACAGAGGATGGTCCCAAAAAGAGAAAATATCCAGTGAGCCAAAATGCCTTGTTGATGCCAGAGGTCAGAGGAGAATGGCCAGACTGGTTCAAGATGATAGAAAGGCAACAGGAAGTCAAATAAGCACTGGTTCCAACCAAGGTGTGCAGAAGAGCATCTCTGAAGCAACAACACCTTGTCCAACCTTGAAGCAGATGGGCTACAGCAGCAGAAGACCACACCAGGTGCCACTCCTGTCAGCTAACAACAGGAAACTGAGGCTACAATTCACCAAAACTGGACAATAGAAGATTGGAAAAACCACATTCAGATGGAAGCATGGATCCATCCTGCCTTGTATCAACGCTTCAGGCTGCTGCTGGTGGTGTAATGGTGTGGGGGAGATTTTCTTTCCACACTTTGGGCCCCTTAGTACCAAGATTACCAGTTTACTTTTATTTATTACATTGCATCATCTTCTGATGTCATACTTGCACACCTGGAGATTTTCAGTGAAGTATTCAGGCTTCTTTCTGTCCCTTTGTGTTTTTCTGAGCACTCATTATTAAACTCAAAAGTTATTTGTGGTATGTGTTTCAAAGTTTGTTACGACGACCCTTAATGTCGGCTAATTAACGATTAACATCATTAACGGCTCAGAACACCTGCAAAGTGGAGTGATACATGCAGAGTTAAAAGTCCAGGTGCTGTTATACTGCATATCAGCACTGACGCATTGCCTCCTGTCCAATCAGAATTCTCGTTTGGAACTAACTGTTGTATAACAAAAAATATACAGCTCTAACACAGGCAATATAAAACACCTAATAAGATTTAGGAAAAGAAACATGGTGACGACACCTATCGTAGAGGAGTCGGACATACTTCGGCCAATAAATCGACTCCCCTCCCGTGCTTGTATACTGGGACAAGGACAGTAGTCCAATTAAATGGCCTGGTCGAGCTGTAACTGTAGCTCCACTTCACTGTGCATGTTAACATACTGACTAAAGGAGCAGCCTCTGAACTGGGATACAGCTAAAGGGACATTTACAGGAAAGTGTAGTGCATTATAATGACTCTGTGGAGGGGGAAGAGGGGATGCTGGAGCCACCTGGGTGTGACTGAAAGGAGCATGAGGCACCGTGAGGACCACAGGAAGAAAACATAAGAGCATCTCCTCTACTCTACCAAGAAAAATAATATCTGTTCAAACAGCACACACACTGAGGAACTCCCTCTATTTAGTCCTCTCTCACACACACACACACACACACACAGTGTTGTTATCGGTGGCTCTGTGCTCCAGCAGAGGGCCAGTTATCTCAGAAATTAATGGCAGCAATAAGCAGCAGCAGGAAGACGCAGGATGATTAGCAAAAGCAATCAGGCTCTTTATTAGATTTATAGGAACAAAGACGCAATTCAGTCTGCAGCAAAAAACCTACAGGAAGACTAATGACTCATCTGTCCCCGAGTTTCAGTGACGAACAGACACAAAACTCCGAGGAGACGCCCAGCTCATACAACAATACAGAGGAGAAAATTGTTTCTGAACGTGATACTGGAAACAAGGCAAGGAGCTGTTTTCTGATGAAAATGGCTGAGAGAGAGCTGAGTCAGCAGGACGTGGAGGAGCAGCAGGGAGAAGGTGTGAAGGAAGGGGGAGAAGAAAATGGAAAATCAAAGAAAAGGAAGGAAAGAAAGAGATAAGGATGGAAGAATGCCAAGACAGAAGGAAGAAAGTAATAAAAAAAAACAACAAAAAAAGAAACAAAAGTACAAAGTGAGAAAAAAGGGAACCACAGTGTCTCGTTACACTGGGTTAAGTTTCCCCTCCAGTCTTTGTGCTAAGCCAAGTTGAGCTAAGCTGGACATCTTTCTGTTCTGGAGGCACAGAGATGTATAAGTATATTTCTGACATGAACAATCACAACATCCGTCTTTAATCATTTGTCCTTTGTCAGGTGGTTGGCTCAATTAGTGGTGTTACCAAGGCAACCAGATTAAGAAGAAAATATTTCAGATGTTCCTTCATGTGTTTCTTCTTTGTGCTGTTTTATCTCTCCATCTCCTTATTTAATCTTCATCCCCACCTCTCTGCTCCTCTTCCTCCCTGTTGTCCTCTTGATCCTCATCTTCTCTATCTTTGCTTTTCTCAAGTCCTCACTCTTCTTGTCGTCCTTTCAACTGTAATGACTCGGGTTGAGCTGATTACTCGAGTATCATCCAGTTGAAACGTGTTAATATCCGTACCGGTGATGAAGGAAGAGCCTTATTTGGGTAGTTGTGTTCAATCTCTCTCTTGTGTCACATGCTTCCATTTGGAGCGTTGGTTGTGCATGTCGTCAGAAATCCACCAGACGTGTCAGCAAGATGGAATACACACATGAATGGTTGGGACAGTGTTGGAAGAATGATCTGTAGCCCTTTTTAAACGGGAGTTGTGTAAATTTGCAGGAAAGCCCAATCAGTCTTTTTTCAGCATTGGCAGTATAAAAACAAAATCGGGGAGTGCAGCAAAATGCCGCTTACCTACTTTTGTTTATACAGAATGTGCCTTTTTCGGGGCAATGGGGGGCGTGAGCAAGTAACAAAACGTGTAGCTCAGCGTGTGATGTAAACAGTGACGTGGGAGGGAAGCCGCGGCTGGTCAGTCCTTCGGTGATTCTCTCATAAGTCGGCCTGTTCTTCACCGTCCCCGTCATCTGACGGTTAATGGCCTCTTCGTTTGCGAGGACAAGGAGGGCGCACAATTCCTTGTCTCCCCAGTTGCTCATCTTTACAGTGTCTGTCAGGTTTGTGTTTCCCTCTTGCTACTAGCTGCTCGCTAATTCCTGCTATCAGCTGTTTTCTGTTTATCCACCGCCAGTTGCTCGCACGTGCGGCGTCATCAACAGCTCCTCCCACAAGTCTTCAACAGCTCCTCCTGTGGCGGAAGGCCGCCTCAGTCTGTTTAAACTAAAAGGGTTCCACCAATATGTCTACCCTACGAGGAGGAAATTTGGGCACCTCGGATCAACTTGCCAATCCGCCTCTGTGTGTCTAAACACTCGCAGCTTGCCGGCAAAACAGCCCAACATTCACCAACTAACAACATGGTAACCTGCTTGAGTCTTCCCGAGTTATTGTTTACAAAATGCAAATTTGGAAGCTCTATATGGTTGAAGTTCTCTGGTGCACTGTGTAGTGTAATCTTCTGTTAACATGTGTAGAGATGTCAGAGTGAGGGGGCTGCCCTTGGTCAGGCACCCCGAGCAGTTGGGGGGTTCGGTGCCTTGCTCAGGGGCACCTTGGCAGTGCCCAGGAGGTGAACTGGCACCTCTCCAGCCACCAGTCCACGCTCAGTATTTGGTCTGGACGGGGACTCGAACAGGCGACCCTCCGGTTCCCAACCCAAGTCCCTATGGACTGAGCATGTGAATAATTCCATTCATGATGCAGCTGGTTGTCTACACACTCACATTCACACCTACGGACAATTTAGGCCGGAGATATACTTGCTTTTTAACCACGTGAGTGTGAATGGTTGTCTGTCTCTATGTGTCAGCCCTGTGATAGTCTGGTGACCTGTCCAGGGTGAACCCTGCCTCTCACCCAAGACTAAGCCTAAGAATAGGCTCCAGCTCCCCCAAGAACCTTAAGATGACAAGTGTTTACAGATAATAAATATATGAATGAAAATAACACTGTCCAGTTAGGTCCCACCCATTCCCAGACAAACCACATCCACCTCCTGTTTTAACTCCTTTAATCCCAAGTACAGATATGGATACAGATAATTTAGTTGGCTAAACAGAAAATGTTTTACTCACTCATCCCTGGTAATGATGAAGTATTTTATACACTAAACATTGCTATACCTTTAAATATTTTCAAAAGTATCTAAATCAATTTATTCCATTAACTCTGAAAGGACCCAAACAGAAGCTACAACTTTGCAGCCTGCAGAGAATAATGTAGAAAGTTTTTAAAATGTCAAAACGTAAAGTGATGTGTGTAATAAGTACTGTACACAGAACTAGGAATGGATTACTGACCAGGCTTCCAGGGCACAGGCCCAAAGTGTCAGGGCCCCTCCTGCCCTTAACCTGCAAAATATCACTCAAATTAACACATACTGACCAGAGAGAGACGCAAAATAACAACAAAGAGATGCAAAGAAACTGCAAACAGACACAAAATATTCACAGACACGGGCAGATATAGCACATACAGACACCAAATGACTCCAAAGGGATACAAAATGACGACAGAGAGACAAAACAAACACTACTAAGAGACAAAAAATGACTTCTAAGAGATAGGAGACACCCACAAAGAGACACACATTTATGTAACAGAAACACAAAATAAGCTCAGAAACACTGTGTTGAAATCTCCCACAGCAGTAAACTGTTTGAATTCTTCCATCAGAATCAGGTTTATTTTCAAATAGGTTTTCACATCAGATAAATGTGTCCTGGTGTTTTGATGCATAACAATAAAACACATACAAACATTTACTATATTTATAGCTCTGGCTGTGAAACAGTGTAAACCCATTTGAGATTTTTTTTTCTCTACTCCATGTCTCCATATATACCACGCTGATGAGATGTATAAAACAGTATGTTTATAGAGGTAATTAAAGGTGTTGAATGAAGGACTGTAAGTTGCTGTAAACAAATATAAACTATTATATACACTAAACACCCACATTCATTTTTTGTCCTCTGTGTTGTCTAAGTGCCGTCCCCTGTGACCTTTGACCTCTTGGCTCGTTGTGATGCTGCTGCTGTCAGCTGGAGGCTGATTCTCCTTCACATCAGCAGATCCTTCTCTGCTGCCTCCTGCTCTAAATGTGAATCTGGGCAACGTTCCTCTCCAGCACTGAATTATGACGGTGGGAGGGACTGGCTTTCATTTCCTCTCTTTTCATGCCTGGCTGCCTGTCACCTTCTCATCTCCCTTTCAAAGCCGTGCAGGACAGGAGTTTGGCAACTTTCAACACGAGGTGGAGGGAAAAAAGCGACAAAAAATAAATAAGAGCGAGAAGAGAAGAGGGAAGATGAGGGAGCGTGTGCGGCGGATCAAAGCCACCTGGGACGGAGAGATAGAATTTAAGTCAGCCGCTAACAAACGATGTACACAGCTAACGTGTGCCAGGAGAAAGAGACGGAGACAAACTCACGACGAGGGACGAAAACAAACCTGCTATCAGGGATTAGAGCGAGGAGCTGAGCCTTTCAACAACTTCCTTTCAGCCCCGAAATGAAAACACAAAAGAAGAAGAGACGGATGCTGAGAGTTCTGTGGCTGAAGAGTTGGCCGTCCTGTAATGGGTAAGACGATGGCTGGAACACCTGCTGCAGACACTGTCAGAAATCACAGGAAGCACTGACGTGTCAGTGAGCAAGGCACTGAGGCCCTGCACTCAGATTATTCTACCTTCTGATGAGCCTGAACATGACAGCGAGTACTTCTGTCCATAGTTAGAGAGAAGTGTCTTTTTATTGCACTGCAACTTGATTTTAACAAAAGCTCCTTTGAGGTTTGACAGCAGGCGTACAGCGGAGACTCGTGGAGGCTGCAGTGATTCAATACTAACAAAATACTCTTTTGTGGGTCTGTTAATATAATAATCATTTCTTGGAACAATGATATTTGCTACATTTTACACAGACAGCTGATTTTTATTTTGGTTAGCTTGTTGATTTCCAAATAAATTTCTTCAAAGGAACTAAAAACCTGAGTAAATATTTGATTTACAAAGATTTGATTGTGATGAAGACACGGACATTTCCAGTTGTCTCTCTGTCACTCGTCAGGAGGAGGAAATCAAACATGTTCTTATCCAAAGTTGTCGCATATCACCACTTTGTCAATGGACTTTTGCATCGATATATTACACACTAAGTATCCTCCTGCATCTGACGTTCTGAAATACCGCGACCAACGCTGAGACGTCAACAAAAGCACATGGTTGGGTCTTTAGCTGCAAAGCATGTGATTAAATTTTGAAAAGGCATCACAGTTTGGCTCTACATTCACGCAGGAAACAAACACCAAGTTCTTTGGTAAAGTCCAGGGTTTGTTGCACCCATCCACCTCCCCTCCTGCCCACCCTATAAAGACTTTCCAGCTCCTTAGATTACATGCTGAGAAACCAACAGCATCCTGTGGCATATCATACCTCCAAGACCACTGCCGTCTGGTCATGTTATGAACTTACGCCACCCCATTAAAGACACAGTCAAAACAGTAAAGTGATGTGGACTGTCATACAAACCTCCAGTCAACTGTAAACTGTATATTATTTCATTATTAACGCCCTGTCATGTATTATTAAGTCCACACAGCGTGTTGTTTGACGTTATGTTCCTCTAACGGTTGTTGTCAGTCGGAGTTAACGGCTCGCGGACACGTCAGTTACCGTTTGAAGATGGTGAGTTGTACTGGCCAGCTGTGCAGTGTTAGGCGTCACGACACTACGGAGGATTCTGGGTAAAATTCTTCGACGAAGTGAGGTCTGATGCGCACTTTCGGAAGGGGTGCATTAAGGGCACAGGTTTTCATCCCTTGGTAACAACAGAAGACAATTGGGACACCCTACGCACTTGCGCCCCTTAGCGGGAGCGCGCAATTAAGGGGCACAAGCGCGGGTATTTGGACAGGGCCTAAGTAGCTCCATTCAGGTGGCAAATTTGCATTTCCTAGGATACGGAATGACGCCCTAATCTCCCTCCGATTGCCTTTGTTAATTAGGTTTAGGCAAGAGGAGTGTGATTGGTTAGGATTGGAGTAAGAATGTCAGGGTTTCTGTCAGGCCCCTCATCATATGCTGTTCAAAATTAAAATATATGTTCAGATAGCCCATTAGTCATGGTAAAACAGCTAACTATCTTTAGACTGATGTTCCACCCATTGTCAAGCACCCTCAGCACCCACCTGCCCACGCCCATGGGTAAAGGAGACCAGCTGGTGAACACAGTCGAGCACTAAAGCACTTCAGAGACAGATGGTGCTCCTCAAAGTCAAAGAAGGATCTTTAAACGTCTGAATGTCAAGGAGGCTACGTCATCAAATCCCACCGAAGGACTGCTCCAATGTCAAGGATCCCTCAAATTCTACCAAAGACCTAGTCCTTCCCTCTGAGAACTCTCAAGGATGCATGAAGGTATCCTACAAGAGAGATTACCTTTAATTCTTTGTGCACAATATGCAGGAATAACGCACACCTGGGCACTTAAAGGGTATGAGTCTTGGCTAGCGTCTGTAGGACCCAACTTGGAAGGACCTGTCATGCCAAGGAAGCATCTCTGACTTTGAGAAGCACCATAATATTATTTTCAGGAGGTGGTGGAGACCAAACCAGAGCGAAAGGAGAGTGAATACTGGTCAGTTTGATCTGAAGGTTTTCAGCTCCCTAGTGGTCAAAAGCCATTTACTGCAGCTTTAAAATGTATTATGATCAGAGGTAGAGTTTATTTTACATTTTAGCACTTCACATGGCTCTGAATGGATTTATGAAGCCAATACACACTCCTACACACACACACACTCCTGCCCTGTATAATTGCTTTCTTGAGGAGGTGACAGTAGTGAGCAAACAGCATTACTGTGGCGTGACGCCGCAGTAACATATTTTGATCATTAAAACTGCGGCCGCAGAGTCGTCTCCTCTGACAGCCGCTGATTGAAACTGGCCAATTACGTGCGGAGGAAGGCCGGCAATTTGTAAAGCAGACAGCAGCTGATTTAAGGCGAGTATCAGCGGGTCTTCGCCCGTTCTCCATCGACGCTTTAATGAATATTCACTCCTCAAACAGTCTGACTGCAGAGGAGCAGCAGACACAAACTCTGAGACGGCACAAGTTTCTGATGCAACAGGAGTCAACACACACACACACACACACACACATTCTCCAATGGCTCATTAATTAACTGAGTGAAAAGTCTATCAGTAAGAAGGGTTTTATAAAAATCAATTAAGAATCAGTCCTCAATTAAACATCAGCATGAAGCTGCATGTGCTGATTAACGGGTCACAGCGCCGAGTCACAGCTGGACTAGTGAAGACATTCAGGTAGAACAACACAGGACACGACTTTAAACTGAGGCTCTTCACTGTGTTCAGGACAATGCAGATTAGTCACAGTGAAAATTAAAGATACGTCAGAGTCAACGAGGCTGACTCACTTCAGTGTGGTGCCTTCAGGTAACCTGTGGAGTTTCTGACCACTGTTGGTGCTCTGAAGAAATATTTATACAAGTGAGTCCCTGATTTATTTGTTCTTGTGGTGGTGTTTCACACTACCTCTGATCTACAGGTGACAGTAACACGCCAAGAAACACAAAGTTTCAGCCAGCCATATTTATATTGTATATCTCCTTGTGTGTGGCATCAGGAATGTTTTACAAGTGTGAGAACTCTGTTTTCCTCCAGGTGCGGGTGTTCAGCGCCAATTGGGTGACCTGGCCATTGCAGACTGGCTGGTCTGGGGGCTGGTCTACTTAATAACGTCCCGGTTGTCTGAGAGAACTCTGAGGGTCGATGCTGACAGTAGAGTGTTTTCCTCCTCGGCCGTCCGAAACTTTGTTTAAATGTGAAACTCATGAATTATTGCGTGCAAACAGCAAGATGAGACATTTAATGTTTATGTTTGTTTGCTGCTGAATTAGCATTAGCGCTAGTTTTTTATAAATATTGTAAAAAGTAACTCCCATGGGTTGTGGGAGTTTGCCCATCTGGTCAACATGTGTTTTGTAGACACTTTGGAGATGGCTTTGGACCACGTCCCCCAAGGAGTCCTGTGGGGAGTGCTGCATATGGGGCACCGGAGTCATTGCTACTGTATGAGCAATCCAGTCACCGTATAACCAAAGTGAGAGCTGTGTCTGCGCACTCAGCATAAAGTCCAACAAGTTCTCAGTGGCCTCCGCCTGGGTTGTCCTTTGTCACTGGTTGTGTTTGTTAGTGTTGGTAGTGTGACATTAAGTGAGGTTCAAATCCAACAAACAAATAAAGCGATTGTGTCTTACTGAGACATCAATGTGTTTCAAGCAGCTTTTTGGTCTAAATCAAACATGGGTGCTTTTAAGTGACCTGCCGCTGAATTTCCAGTTCTAATAGTGCCATCAAAACTGTATTTTAAGCCCAGACATGACCACACTAGAGGGTGACACGGGAGTGGATTTTCAGTCCTGTCCCATCCCGCTCCCACAAAAATAATCCCATCCCGTCCCAATCCCATGAAAAAAAAAAAAAAAAAAAAAAAAAAATCCAGTCCCGTCCCAGTCCCACAAGAATGACTCCTGTCCCATTCCGCTCCCGTGTTGTCTTTCAGTTACAGTAAAAAAAAATATATATATCTGTAGTACATGGATCACACAGTGCCTACCTTAGTTGAATATAAACCCAAATATGACACCTAATGTTGTGTTTTGATGTTTATTGCCTAATTATTTTTACATTCACTCCACCTTGATGCTGTTCAGAATAACAAACACATTTGATTTCTGATGTGGTCAGACAACACGTCATGAGACTCAGTTCTGTGAGAGAAAAATGTAGTTAAAGTAGTGTTTGGTTCCTCTGACTGATATTATTATATATCACATCATTAGATTATTAATACTGAAGCATCAGTGTTAGAGCAGCATGTTGCTGTTGTAGCTGCTGGAGGTGGAGCTAGTTTCAAAAACTTGACTATTGTTATTATGATTAGGCCTGTCACCATAACAAATTTTGCTGGGCGATTAATTGCATCAGAAATTATTGCGATATACAATATTGCGTAATATTGTGCTTTTAAGACCATTTTTGTTATTGTTGTAATTTTGCTGTTTTTAGACTATTTTTTAAACTTATTAATGATAATAAAGGCATATTGATGCAAGTACACCCTTTTAAAGAGAAATAAACATTTATCTAACAAGAATATTTAGGAATGCAAAAAAGAAAATTTACACATCCGAAATAATAATAGTAAAAATATCGAAATAAATAAAAAAAATACCAAAAAAAATAGACTGTCAGTCTCTCACTCTCAGGTGTGCAGTTAAGCTTAAGTTGGTCATATTCGCTCTTTTTGTTGAGATGGTTTTAGAACAAACCCAACACACCGGCTCGTCCAAATTACTGGGCTCCCCTCTGTCATTTGGTTTAAATCCAAAACACTCCCACACAGGGTCCTGCCCGCTCCCGTTGACTTTTTTCCCAACCCGTCCCAATCACGTGACAAATAGTGAAACTGATTCCCATCCTGTGGGAATCCTATGGGAATCACGTGACCCGTGGGACTCCCGAAAAAATGTCAGCCTCTAGTCCACACCTCCAGATCTTTTTACTTTCTAAGCTAGTCTTCAACTGATGCTGACTCAAGTGACATCACTTGAGGATGTTATCAGGCTTCACACAGCTCCGTCTAGAGACACTAAAGCAGAGGGCTGCATTTGGACTGGGATCTGTGGGACCCAACAGAAATCTTGCAGGAGCGGGTGCCTTTATCTGAGGTCTGTCTGTGGCCCCTTTTATGTGTTGGTGGAGGTCAGCTTTTGCAAATGCTCTGCCCATCCTATCAAAGATGATACAATAAATAACAACAACCATTTCTGAAGTTTTATTTACCAGAAAGCATGACACAATGTGATAAAAATGTGCATTTATTCAGGTTAGGTTTGGAATAAATACATATGTAGTTACATCAGACCGTCACCAACCATGACCCACAACTGACTGTTGGATTATGTAGCCTCCATATATCATCAGCCCTTCGCCCCTCGGCCCACAGGTGCGGGCGGGAGCAGAGATACAAACTGCAGGAGTGGACAGGAGTAGAGCACACACACTGCTGGAGCAGGACACATGCTGATTAAATAAAAATAAATGAACAAAGATAATTTCACTGAAGGAGCAGAGGTGTAAGAGAGAGAGTCAGGAAAAGGACAGAAATAAAAGAAATGCAGGAGAAGGAATCAGACTTGATGTTGGCTGTAACGGATGATCTGCAAGTTCTTAATTCCTGCGACTTGATTTTTACACTGTTTTTCTATAAGAACACATAAAAATTTGTAAAAGACTTTGTTATGATTTAGGGAGACTGAAATATTCCAAAATCATTAAATGTAGGAGTTTTTTTATCCTGTGGACACAAAGAGACAGATCCTCTCTATCTGAAAGACAAACACACTCAGGTATCACACACACACACACACAGTGTTTGTGCAGGGAGATTGCAGAGCGTCTTAATCTCTCCTGGATAAACAGCATTAGTTTAATGATTTGAATGGTAAATATGAAGAACGGAGACACAGATTAAGTCGTCTGACTCCACCCCCTGTCTGCCTCCTGACCAATCACAGCGCACAGACAGTTTATACTGAACTTTGGTTGAGATTTATGTTATTTATGACTCCCAGCATCAGACAGTTTTCTTTAACATCAAAGTAATCCAGTGATGACTGAATGCTTAATTAATTTAGCATTCTTATTAATGATGTCGAAATGTAAACAAATATATAACAGAAAAAAACAAGGATCAAGTGATAACACAAAGCATCACTCAGCAGATTAATGGCGACATTACACTTCTTATTTACGTCCCTCAAAATAATAGAAACTGTATTTCCAAAACTGAGAGTATGATTATCCTCCAAACAGAAGCAAGACAAAGAAGAAGAACAGTCTGATTATCTCTTCTCTTTCTCTCTTCTCTGTCGTCATGAGTTTACAGACTGTTAAAAAGCATCTATCAAACCAACCAAAACTTTACTACTGCTTCACTCTTCACTCTCACACAGATATCAAACATCCATGTCTTTTAAAAATGCAAACTCTCTGTCTGGACGGGATTAAAATAATGGAAGGATCAACAGGTCATTGGTCATCACGGCTGTAATTAGTGCTGGGTGTGAATTAAATCACTGACCAGGTTGTTAATATTAAAATACTGACTGATTCCTTGATAGATATCAGACGAGCTCGGCACATGAAGCCCAAACTTTATGTATCACTGTGTAACAAAGCAAAGAGAACAAATGTGCTTTTATTAGAGCTCGAGTGCCAAACAGTGCAAGGACTCAATTAGAACTAGAGAAATGATTATTTCGCACAATGAAAAACATTTTTGAGGGCTAAAGGTGCCTGAAATCTCACAAAACGTTGCACACACTAAAAGTAATGACAAGAGTAATGACAAACTTTTTTTTTTTATTTACATGTCTGGTGTTTGGGTATCACAAAATGGCTCCCTACAAGACGTCAATGAAGTAAACCCCCCGGGATATATTCCACCTAGATGCATAAAAATTTGACTTGAAAAAAAGCCCAACAGGAAGTCAACCATTTTTAATTTACTTTCCATTTTTTGTGTATTTTTGCTATTAACGGGGGTCGTACGATTTCATCTGATTGACTTTAAATTTTCTCTCTGCCATCTAAAGACCTTCGACTTGGAAAGTTGTTAAAAGCTTATGTTTCCTTTGAAGCATCTGATTTCCATATTTCACCACAAAACAGAAAGTGATTTTTAATTCTGCAGTATGTGCTCCAATCTGGCCCAAATTTTATGTGTTTGATAAGAATTCCTTCCCTGAAGACATCTACGTGCCAAGTCCAGGCCACGCCGCCTGTGTGAGCAGAACCTCTTGTAATTTTTTCCAGTGCCCGTGTTAACAGGTCAAAGCAGCAACACCGTCCGCGTGAGCAGCACTATTCAGGAGTCTGGCTTTATTTTTCCACGTGACGCACACAGGTTCGGCAAAAATAGACAATAAAAAAGGTATTTTGATAATCATACTAACATCATATACATTTTTGCTGCAGTTTCAAAGTTTGAATCTGTCACAGACATGAAAACAAAACAAGACTATAAATATTTATATATTCATTTTTAACTCAACATTTTCTGTCTGTTTCGAACTAAAAGCCTGAAAACAATTTTATGGACAGAATTTCGCTTTTTCTTGTGATTGTGATTAACAGCTTGTGATTGTGAGCCAGGGGTAGGGCTCGATAAGCTGTGGTTTTTTCTTATCCCTTTTTCAGCCACTGGACTGTATGAAAAGCACCCAGTGCAAATGTTGTAATTTTGTTTTAAACTTGAAAGCTGAAAATAAACGAAACAAACAAACAAACAAACAGGACTGTGTTGTTGACAATGCAGTGGCTTGCATGGCTCCATAAATGGGTGGAGTACCAGCTTTTAGCTGTGGGCATATTGTATTTATATCAGCACACAACTCTGTTCTGTGGGAACAATGCACACATGCAAGCCACAGCAGTTCAGTGAGGTAGCTGTCATGACTGCTCACGCAGGCAGTGTGGCCCAGCTGTTATACTGGCAACAGGAAATGACATGTTTTATACTTTGATGTAACCCCTCCTCGCAAGTTGAGCAGATCCAGATAAGTTCTGACAAACCCAGAGAACCTTGATTATGCTTAATTTTGAAGACTGTTAATCTTCGCTGAGCAAGTTGCCGCTAGTGTCAACATTGTACCATAATGCACATATTTTTACTTATGATTTTTAATTTCCTCTAATTCTCCATGCTCCTCTATGCTCCACTGGTGTCCTTCCAGTACTCCTAAAGTGCACAAAGGTGTGAGGGCCCATTCAGCGCTGTTTGCAGCATTCATTTTGTTGTTGTTGCTTTTTAATGTGTGTGTGTACCAGTCATGAGAGTCCAACAGATGGAGGCTACCGTTTGTGTCTTAAAGAAGTAGAATTAAAATGAAGTCCGGAGCTTGACCCTAACTGATTGTGACAGGAAACAAACTGAGTGTCTCATTGATAAGGACTCAGAGTAATCAATATTTCCCACACAACAGCTAATCAATGAAGTAAATGCCAAAAGAATCAATAGTCATATTATCCAAACGTAAAGCTAATCAGAGACCTCTTATCGAACAACACAGTAATCAACAGGATCTGGATGAAGACTCGTTAATGAGGACTGAAACATGTACACACACACACAGTATTTATATCAGGCGTGTGTCTTCAGAGTGATGCTGCGTTTCTCTCCACTGTCGGAGGTCAGAGGTCACTCCGCCTTTTAAAACCACTTACCTCCAAACAAGAAAGCTCTCGAAACTTCAGAATGTCTTTACATTATTTTTCCCTGGAAACAGACGCGCCGGCGTTCGTCCTTGGATCTGAGACTAAAACAGCTCATCAGCGTCTTTGTTGTCCGACCAATCAGCGTGCTTGACATCAGAGAGGAGCACAATGTGAGTGGCATGTAGCAGGCACTTACTGTATGTGGAAACTAATTCAGATTAAACTGTACAGTTCTACTGAAAGGTTCTTTAATGTTACATTTCATCAGTGTCTCCATCTAAATACTGAACACTGTGTAATGTTCGAGAGAAGAGAAGCCTCGTCTATAACATCACTGAAAAGCCAAACAGGAAAATAATCAGCAGCAACTTTCCTGTGTTGAGATCATAATCATGGAGTAAGGAACGGAGCCTCGAGCTCTCATGACTGCTATTGATAACACCTTCAACTTTAGTTTGGAGTTAGATTCAGGCCCTGTTTATATGTATCCAGATATATTCATAAACACATATTTTCCTCTGTCTGGGCCTCTTGTCTGCACGCAAACTGAGTTTTAGGTCACTAAAATAGATGAAGGTGAAGATTTATCAAAACTCTGTTTACTGTTTATCCATGTGGACGTGTAAAACAGAGAGTGTAGAAATCTTCTCAAATCGTGTATGCCTATTGATGCTCTGTGCCATGAGAAAACACTGGAAACAAGTCACAGTGGGTGCAGTTACATGATGGCTTCTCATTCAGAATGAAATAAATCTGAATGAAATCATTCTGAATTAAAGTCTTTCCAGGTAGTTTACATGGGAAATATTCATTCTGAATGAGGGTTTACACAGAGATCAGTTTAATCGCCTTTATTCGGGTCCGCGCAAGGTTTGGGGCAGGGAAGGTTTCTGATTGGATAGGGGGCGGGGCGGATGTTACATGTTTACGTTTACCAGAAGAAAACACTGTAGTCCTCGCTCCGGATAACAAGATGCTTGACGATGCCGTTCTTAGTGCCTTTTTCAGGCTTGTTTTGCTTATATTCTTGAAGCAGCAGTACAGCAACAACCTTGTTCTGCTAATGCTTCGTCTGTTGAGGAGGAGAAGGGAGGTAGAAGGTCGAAGAAGGGAGATAGAAGACCATGCTGTGGCGAATGGAAACCGGTGAGTGCAACAAGTCCGACTGCTCTATCTCAGCCCGTTGCTATGCGCGCTGTATACGTCATGGCGCCAGAAGGGCAAGGAAACGAGCATGTGCAGAAAGACTTTAATGAACTTAAAGAGGAATGAGTGTATACAAGCACAAGAATTAGAAACGGAATATTCCAGCCCCTTACATCGGATTTAATTTTCAATCGCATTGGACGTTTTCAATCCGAATTAGGTGTTTACAAGATCACTTTTAATAGGAATGAACTTTCATTCCCAATGAAAAGGGAATTAAACTGTCCATGTAAACACACTCAGTGGCAGACTACAGGTTTGCTCATATCTTGTGAGCACTGCTTGGGCTAATGACAACTTTACACCTAAACTCACCACTTCACGGATGAATGGAGACATCAGCCACGCCCGGTCTTTTGGCTCCACCTCACGGTCCACTACAGTGAAGCAAAGTCCATTTGATTTTAGATTAGTTTTGGATCCGGACCAGGCGAACTGGGCGGTTGTTGCTGATGAGGAGTGGAAGGAAAAGTTCTGCATGTCTCGAGCATCACTCTTATTTTTTAAGTGTGCTTCTTTGTCCTTAAACTGAACAGCAATAAATGGTGATGAGATCTCCAGTAGGTGATTTGAAAAAGGTAACGTTCGCCTGAACACTTCACAGCTGCCCGGACCACATGCGGGCTCGGCTGCTGCTCAGCTGCGGAACAGTGGTTTCCAAGTGTTCCAGGTTTCTCTTTACTCATTAGTTTGAGGTCCCACAGTTTAATACATTAAGTGTCATACTCGCATTTGGCCATGTTGTCGAGCTAGTTTGCCGTCTCTGTCAACTAGCTGTCTGTTAGTCACTCACTCCACAGCAGGAAATGGCACTTCAAAATAAAAGCTTTGTGCTGGAAATCCACTGCACTCTCTTTTTACAAACTTGACACATTTGCAAGTCACTTGTGGTCCATTCAGAATGGGCCCTCGACCCACTTTTGGACCACGACCCACCAGATGGGAACCACTGATCTAGAGAATAGGAGTCTTGCAGCTCACCTATTTTTTCCATGTGACTGGCGTTTTCAGCAACAAACAGGCAGTGAAAATGGTATTTTTATACTCATATTGACAGTGTACCATCTATTGCTACAGTTTCAATGTCACAGACATGAAAAAACTATAAGTATTTATTTTTGATTCAACATTTCCTGTTTCCGTTTCAAAATAAAAGTCCCCTCACAAAGTTTCGATAGATCCCTCCATTTGATAACATGAGACTTTTTATTGTCAAATATTTGCAGGGCCATAATGCTGATGATGCAGTGGCTGTACAGCTCCTTAAATATGTGAAGTACCGACTTACAGTTGTGGAAATACAGTAGTTACAGCAGCAGGCAGCTCTGCAGCAGCAACACCGTCTGTGTGAACACTGTGCACGTGGGTGTTTGAGTTGTCTTAGTGTTCTAGCGTAGACAGAGATATTGTGTAAAATGACGTCATGTGGATAAAATTTTTTTCAAGAAACAGAGGGGAGAAATATCTGTGAAGTCAGACCTTCTGTGAATTCAACTGATTGATAAGCAACATGTTCAAAAGAAGCTCATTTAAGATATCTGTTTGCACTGGAGAGAATTATCAAACAAAATGGTCACTCCACAGTTTGGCTCATCAACCTGATACTGTGGTGTTGACTCTGAGCTGCAGTGTTGTCCTGTCAAACCCAGTCTCAAGTTAAAACAAGATTATGCTTCATGATAAAATCATTAATGAAAAATGATTTCTCTGCCAAAGACCTGAAGTTTAATGAAGCTAAATTTAACATGTGAACAGTTTGGCCGCCAATTTAAAGTTTTTGGTAAAGACATTCTGCAGCTGATGAGTAATTGATATGAAATTCATGTGCTGTGTCTCTGGACTGTGGGATACCAAGACACAACACGCTGCGTGACTCCCGCTCTCTTCCCACTCCCTGGGAAGGCCGGCTGCACAGTGTGAATCAAAGTTCAAAATAAAAAAGTAGCAGTTTATTATGAAGCTCTGAGATGAGCACTGCCCGAAACAACAAACAAAAGTTCACTCACATCAAACCCTAAACTTTCCCGACAAATTCTACATTAATAACATTTCTCTAACCTAAAAAAACTGCAGAAAAAAATGAATCACAAACAAAAAAATGGCTTTTAACTCCCAACAGACTGCTGTTATAAGTGATCCTTATTTATAACAATTTACTAATGAGCAGTCTGTCAGAAATACCAACACAAATCTGTACAGACTTTACAGTTCAGCTTCAGAGAGGCTGCGACTCTGCTCACAGAACACTGTGACTCAACTCAACTCAACTTTATTTATAGAGCACTTTAAAAACAACCACAGCTGAAACAAAGTGCTGTACAAAATAAAAACATGAGACAAACAATAAAAACAATAAAAAAACAATAAAACAGTAAAACAAGAGCAGAGTCTCACGCTGGGTTAAAAGCCAAGGAGTAAAAATGGGTTTTAAGACTGGTTTTAAAAACTGTAACACAGAACTAAACATGGATTCAACAGGCCTTTCTCACAGCACACATTTTGACCTGTCATAATAAGAAGCACAGGTGTTAACACTAATGACAGCTCAGCTATTCACGTGTTGCAGTGAGAGTCACAGAGAGCCAAGATGCACGACACCTGAAATCAGAGCAGCTAAATGGAATTCAGCCTTCATTATTCACACCTGAGCTTTTCCTGCTGTCACAGTCAAATGTCTTCAGAAACAGAGGCCTGTTGGTGGAAGTGTCGGAGGTGGAGCAGAGCAAGTTTCTGTTAGCTTGGATTTAAATGGACTGATGTCATCAGCTTGGCAGTGACCCCTTCCAACAGACCAATCATCATCACCCTCACGCCGAGTCCTGAGCTGTGAAAAACTTCGATCTATGGGGACTGACTCACTCTCAGAGCCAGCCTCAAGTGGCCATTAGAGGAACTGCAGTTATTGGCACTTAAGTGTTGGCTTCATTTTTCAGCTTCAGAGGCTGATGACTTGGACCCAGGTGCACTGAGGCCACCAAAAACCGTTCAGTATAGTACCTTTACAGCCAGTTTACGACACCAGGGATCAACACGCCTGGGGCCCCGCCCCTGCCTGCTGCCCAGCGCACAATGCACCAAATCCTGATTCCTGATTTATTCGGGCTGAGCTAGGGCTGGGCAGTATGACAAAATTTTCATATCAAGTTTTTTTTTTTTTAAACGGTATTTGACGGTATTTTGCTCGAGTTCGGCCCACTTGACATGCTGCTGTGTTGTGCTATGGCCTATTTGCAATTTGTTATTTATGTAACAATGCCTGAATGCAACACAGGCTCTGCTCTATTTGTGCCGTGCTAGGTTATAATTGTCACAGACTCGGGTCGTCTTTAGTCAGGAAAATGCGGCCCGAGCTGTGCTCTAGTATGCTCCCCTGTGTGTGTGTGTGTGTGTGTGTGTGTGTGTGTGTGTGTGCATCTGGGCGAAACTCCACCGTGCGCAATACAGAGGGCAGAGGAGAATTGTAAACGGCAGTTCTTCTGGGTCATCGTGTACCGTTGCTTCGCATTCAAGACTCTTTCCAGCAGCCATTCTCACCTCTAAACTTTTCTCTATGCTCTCACTCTTGCCGGCTCTAGCATGCCTATGTTGTGCAGAGGTGAAATAGGTCCCTGCTGAAACACTTTCCCGCAGTGCACGTTCCGGACATTGTTTGGGCTATTCACCGGTATTGCAGGATATGAAAAATTCATATTATAACGAAAATAAATACCGGTTTTCGGTACAAACCGGTATACCGCCCAGCCCTTGGCTGAGCTCGACCGCACCCCATGGCCAAAGCCCCAGCCACCAGACACTCGTTGACGCTCTCCTCAACCAGGTTAGCCAATCAAACTTTGCCACCATCTCCTTCAGCTATTCACGTTGCTGCTGTCAAACTTTAACTGTTCTCCTCTCTGCTCCTGTTGGGAATCGTCACGGCCTCCTCCACCCCATTCACCTCCAGTCACCTTATCCAGAGCCCAGGATGAGCTCATCAAAAGCTCACTCCTCTTCACACCCAGATCCTCAGCTGCCTCTTCATCTCATCTCATCACAGCCACCAACATCTAGACTCCATAATATGTCTTTACCACCCCCCTGGGGTTATAGTTTACTGATGTACGTAAACTTGCCATGTTATGAACAGTGGTCGCATAAAAACAGCCACAACTCAGCCCTGAGCAAGAGTGATGGTTCTCTATGGACCAGTCAACAGACTGCAGTGTTTTCAGCTGCACCTTTTAGTACCAGATCCATGTGCTAGGTACCGCAACAGATGGGTGACCAAAAATGGGGACGGTTCTGTTGATACCTTCCACAATGAAAACATAAACATATCTGTTCTAATGTGAACTGAACTGCTTGGTGGAAACAAGGCTTTAGAACGCAGCTCTGACAGGCCGAGCAACAAAAGAGTTCTCAAACCTGTGTAATGGAGTTAGGGTGGTGTCACAGAGTGTGGCAGGATGGGCGGAGGCCGACAAATTGGTAGTAAATGGGTGAATTTAGTGCTTCAGTTTTATCGAACATCAGAAGAGGTGAGGCAGGATTGAGGAGACGTTCAGGTTCATTACTCACAATGAGCTCTGTCTGTTTCTTAATTAGCTTACACATCTTAGGTAAGCTAACTCTGCTGCAGGCCTCACGTCAACACTAACACACCAGACCAGCGTTTAATCTCACTTGATGAGTACCTGTGTTTGAAATAAACGTTGCTTTACTCAAGAAAGTTCAGCTCAACTTTAAGGTGTAAAGAGTGAAGCCCTCAAAGTCCGTCCTTAATAACTGAGCGTGTGAGCACATCAACAGATGATTGATTAAGATGATTAAAGTGTAAGTCACAGTATCCTTGTATAAGGCTTGTTTGTCAGAGGTTTATAGCTTTAGCAGTGAAGAAAAAACCCCTCACAGACATTTCATTTCAAGGAGAGAAGAAGCTGCTGAGATCTTAATGGGCTTTATCTTACCGCGTCCTTGTAATGTAGTCACATGTCAGCTATATGTGTGTTTAGATTTAAGACTCAACAGTTGAAAGCAGCTCAGAGAAGAAGCTGCAATTAAACGCCGTGGGCTGACGTGGACAGAAACCTGACATGAAAAGAAGGCATGAAAGCAGCGAGAGGAGCTTAATTCATCAGAACTGGATTTCCTTCAGCCTCTGCACATTCAGCCTGTCAACCTGCCGTCAGTAGAAGTCAGCCCTGATTGGAGGGCTCTCTTTAAAATCAGGAGCCTGTGATTATTCACTATCATTTGGAGGAAAAGACAAAAGCCTCCAGGCAGTTTTATTTCAAGATTGCGACAAGGTAAATTGTAGTTCAGAGCTCCTCGGGAAAACGTCTCTGTGGGTTTGAAACAGTTCTGACACGTTGCAGGAAAAGAAAAGAAGGTGGAGAGGGAAAAGAGTGGCAGCAGTCTTTAAATACTGACAGCTGAAATAACTGGAATAACGAGTGTGTTTCTGCTGCTCAGGATTCCTCTGATTGGCACTCTGATCAGCTCATCTGCCTCTAAGAAGTACCAGCTCACAGATCTTTGACTGTGCAGTTTACAGTTAGCACTCAGGAAGAGACCCAACGTGTTAATATTCCACTCTGATTCATCTGTTTAAATGTGTAGAGAAGACTGACTGTATATACAGATGGACGACGTATCTCTGCTTACCCCAACTGTACAAAAAATGAAGCCAAAATATCCGACATACAGACACTGCCATCTTGCGCTGGTGAAGCCAGAGTCTGCACTGTAGTGATTTCCTTCGGTATCAAGTTCCTGCCCATACACTGGTCCGATTATTTGACTTGAGTTTTTAGTTTGGCCCATGTACCATCCGCTAACATGAAGGGGGTGGGGTTTATGACCTATACTGCAGCCAGCCACCAGGGGGAGATCAAGATGTTTTGGCTTCACTTTTGGGAGCCGTCACATCCATTCACCAGCAGCATGTTCTCATCCCAACTTGTCAAATATCACCGTTTATCAGTGGATTTTCACATCTGAATATGTCGTGCTCAGTATCCTCCTGCTTCTGCTGTAAATGTTCATTAACCTTCATTTTCAATGTACGCTTGCTACGAAGGGCGTCTGGAGCATCGGCAGAAGCGAGCAGCACGATGCCAGCGACCGGAGCATCACTGTGAAGTTGAGAGAAGCTCAACTTTATGCAAATGAGCAGTGACGCTGCCGAAGCAGCAGCGAGCAGCAGCCAATTGCAGACTGTGAATATTCTCAAGGCGGGACAGTGAAAGAAAGAAAGAAAGAAAGAGATCTTCTGCAGCGCAGCTTGAAAGCCCCGCCCCTTGGCAGCCTTCTGCAAGCCCTGCCAGAGCTGCCAGGCAGCGCGATGCCAGTGACCTGAGTGGCCGCTGGCGCTCATGACGCTTTTGGTGTGAATGCACAGTCAGGGGGAACGCAGTGGGACAACAAGGAACGTTAAGTCCGAGTCTGGTAGGATGCTGTGGTGGATTGATCCAACAACCAATGACCTTCACCGGCTGGTTTTCACTTCCCGTTTGATTGTAAAGCCAAACCCTGTTCTTCTTTCTGAAATCCAACCACGTGTGTGTTGGCTAAACCTAACCATTTAATGTCATCACTAAGAAAAAACATCATCAGTTAAAGACGCACCTTCAAGCTGGTAGCTGGCAGCTTCCTGCTTTACCAGGCTGATGGCCCAAACCAAACCAAGCCAAGTCGGGCCAAGCCAGCCCATGACTTTCCACAAGGGATATAAATACCACATTGTGAATTTTAAAGCTCTTGTGTTGCTAAAAACTGGCTAAATGAGACCACAGAATGTCATCAAGCCGAACACAACTTTAGTTCCTGATATCCAACAACATCCAGCTAAATGTATCTGTTCCTACTTCATATAAAGTGTCTCAGTTTATCTGGAGAAGAAAGGTTTGGCAGAAGAAAGTGAGAATGATGAACATCCTGGTTTTCACCTGTTGTACGTATCAGTGTCGGAGCGTCAGCCCCCGACATGTGACTGCAGACATCACCTCCTGTCACCCACAAATATAAACACTTTACCAAAAACTAGGAAGTTACAGCATTCTGTTCATACTCTGTTCACACACACACACACTCTCTGTCATCTGTGTGACTCGTTCCCTTTCCTTGCATGTTAGAGTAATTAAATGAATGGCATAGTGGATGCAGTGTCCATGGCAACCATTAGTGTGCTCCAGTTAGGTCAAATCAGGGCGTCATGGCGATCAAGTAGAGCTCCCCTGGACGCGACATTTACAACCAGAGAGCAGACAGCTGCAGAAACACCAGAGAGACTGTGTGTGTGTGTGTGTGTGTGTGTGTGTGTGTGTGTGTGGGTGTGTGTGTGGTGTTTGGGACTCTAATTGGCAGAACCTGCTGTCAATCACGTAGCAAGAAGGGTGGTCACACCTGACTTCACAGGCGTGATTGACAGGCCCAGGGGACCAATCACAGAGCCAGACGGGCTTCACACCACCTGGAGAACAACTCTCTCTCTCTCTCTCTCTCTCTCTCTCTCTCTGTCTCCTTCTGCTGTTTTACTCCATCCCTCCATCCATCCTGTCCTGATTCCTCCACTGCAGTGAGCGGAGGAGTCGACAGAGAGAAAAGAAATGATGGTGAGTGTCTGGTAGACGGAGAGATGCTCTCCTGAACGCAGCTCTAAATGAGATCTGCCACGTTCTTAAAAGCCTCTTACAGTAATGCAGCTGTAATGGCCTCAGTGTGTGTGTGTGTGTGTGTGTGTGTGTGTGTGTGTTAAGGGTTAAAGACGTCTTTAAAGGCCCAGAAGAACAAAGTACCAAGTTTGATGCTTTCACTCTCAGTCAGACAGACATTCATTGATCAACTTTTTGTTGGAGACATTGTTGTATCGATCAATAGAAAACATAATCAGATGGATAAATAGAGCAGGCTCTCAATAGATCAATTAATCCACAGATGGAGCAATAAGAGAATAATAGATATGTAACAGATGGATCGAGATGGATAAATGGCAATGAGAAGAGAAAAACCTAATGATAGTTGGATAGCAGAGAACGATTGGTTTACAGTCAGATCCAACAGTCACTACAAAGACTGAACTATCAGAGGAAATTTCAACAGACATAATAATGAGATGATAGATGAGTCAGTAGGTCATACAGAGATAGAGCAAGCAAGAAAGATAAAGAGATGATCAGTCGGAGTCATTACGATGTTCCCCAGATTCAGCACAAAATGGGAACCTGAAAGAGATGCAGCTCTGTATTCACTGAGTGTGACCTGGGTTACTTTGGGAGACTATAATCATGACTGAGTGATGAACACTGGCACACGTCTTAGTCTAGATTATAGTCATAAATTTAAAAGAATAAAAATTAGTAATCCAACCAATTAAAGAGGGGGAGATAAAACACAAAAGTCAAATGGAGAAATGTAATAAACATCTGAAGGTTAGGAACTCAATCGTTGTTGACTTTTACCATTTCCAAACAGGAGAGGACAGAGGTTTAGGGTCAGGTTCGTTTGTTTATGAAATAATTTAACTTTAAATGGGTCAATTTTGGAGGATTAATGTGACCCTGGAAACAAAGGACCTTGGAAACTTTGGAACCTGGGAACTTGGGACTCTAAGAAAATAGGGTTCTGGAAAGACTACTGGGAATAAA
The DNA here is from genome assembly GCF_041903045.1 of Epinephelus lanceolatus. Taxonomy (NCBI): domain Eukaryota; kingdom Metazoa; phylum Chordata; class Actinopteri; order Perciformes; family Serranidae; genus Epinephelus; species Epinephelus lanceolatus. Next base: position 45,227,400 of record NC_135740.1, read on the forward strand.
GGATCCTAACAACATAATACCTTGAGAACTTAGGACCCTGGAAATATAGAGCTCTGTGAATACAGGGCCCTGGAAACATAGGACCCTAAATAAAAGTATTTCATAAGCAAACTAACCCAAGTTCCCAAAGTCCAGTCTTAACTAGTTAATATATAAATATTTTAACTTAAACAGGTCAAATTCGGAGGGTTATTGTGACCCTGGGAACATAGAAACATAGAACCTTGGGAATATAGGACTCTGGGAACCCAGGACCCTGGGAATACAGCACCTTGAGAAGTAAAGAGCCCGAGAATATAAGACCTTGGGAACTTAAGACCCTGGGTGTATGGGTACTTGGGAACTTAGGACCCTGAGAATATAGAACCTTATGAACTTAAGAAGGTGGGAACATAGGGTCCTGGAAAGTTAGGGCCTTAAAATCCTAGGACCCTGGGAATATAAGGCCTTGGGAATATGGTACCCTGAGAACAGAGGACCTTTGAAACTGAGGACCCTGGGGACATAGGATGCTGAAATTATTGGACTGAGAATTTAGGAAGAGAGAATAAAGGACCCTGGGAAACTTAGGGCCTTGGGAATATAAGGCCTTGGGTATATGGCACACTGAGAACATAGGACCTTGGGAACTTATGACCTTGAGAATATAGGACCTTATGAACTGAGGACTCTGGGAATATGGCACTCTGAGAACATAGGACCTTGGGATCTGAGGACCCTGGGGACATAGGATGCTGAAATTACTGGACCGAGAATTTAGGACAGAGAGAATAAAGGACCCTGGGAAACTTAGGAGCTTAAAAACTTAGGACCCTGGGAATATAAGGCCTTGGGTATAAGGCACACTGAGAACATAGGACCTTGGGAACTTCTTGGGACCCTGAGAATATAAGACCTTTGAAACTTAGGACTCTGGAGACATAGTATGCTGAAATTATTGGCCCAAGAATTTAGGACCGAGAGAATAAAGGACCCTGGGAAACTTAGGGCCTTGAGAATATAAGATCCCAGGAAGATACTAATGCTTGCGATCAATCAGTTGATCAGCTGTGAGTAGGTATATAAAATAATCAGCCAATATGTAATTTGTCAACATATAAAACAATTGGATGACAGATGAATTGAGTGACAGAGACATAAAAACTATTAATATACAGAGCAATCAATAATTATATCAACATGAGATCTGGCACAACAGAGCCGTCAAACAATCAATAGATTAGATTCAACTTTACTGTCATTGCAGAGTACAGCCACCGAGACAACAAAATGCTTTCAACAGATAATAATGAAACAGTCCATAGAAACATGGATCATTTTTTGTTAAATAATTTGGTGATAGAAAAACACACAAGACAGATGAAGCCAGGGAACGACTGAGTCCAACACCGTGGGTTAGAACTAATAACGTGTCGCATGATTTTGTTTCATCTGTGAGAAACAAAGGTGAGCTGACGTTACCTGACTTAACGCTGAATCTCTGAGTTCCTGCTGGAGTATTATTGTGTGAATGTTGCAGTGCATGCTGGGAAGGTTTCAGCACCACAGTGATCACAGCAGGGAGCTGATGATAGTACAGCTGCACTCATCATTATCAGTTATTTTTTCAATTAATTGATCTGTTTATAAAATGACCTCATGTGGTAATAAAATTCATGCTTTGTATGAACCACTTCCTAACACACACACACACACACACACACACACACACACACAGGGGCTGCAGGAGCTGCAGGCTAGAGTGGGAGGAACAGACTTGTTTTCTTCTGTAAAGCTGATTAGCGACAGGAAAATGGAAATTGGATTAACAAGGGAAAACTTCCAGTGAACACACACACACACACACACACACACACACACACTTTTGTTTCCATCAGCAGTGTGAGCAGGACTGACGTCGTCCTGTGGCGCTGCAGAAGCTCACCTGTCACCCGCTCTGGTCACAGATCAGTTTCTCAGTGACGTAAAGACGAAACACTGAGCAAAGTTTCTTAAAATTCGTTTTTAGAAGATATGTAAAGAACATCACACGATGTAATCCACTGGTCCGCTTTTGATTCGTATTATTGTCCCTCCTGTAATCCCTGTAATCCATTCACAGCAACAAACACGCCATGACAAACTTTGTCCACGTCACTGAATAGAAATGATCAAAATCACAGCTGTCCTTTTTACACAGAGATGGCGCTGTAGAACGACGTCCCTTCTTTACACCACCTTTGCAGCTTTACACATAAGCAAACTACAGCAGCACTGTAACACCCCAGTGTGCGATTTTTGACAGCATCAAAAGACGGGTTTGATGTCTAACACGGAAGCGTCATCCTCTAGTGTGACAAATAACACAAGCGTCCACAGTGTAGTACAAGTGAGATACGACCATAGGAGATGATGAGGGTATTTTAAAAATGGTGGAACTGAGGAAATATGGTGAGAAGAATTCTGTTTGTGGTGAAGTATTTATCTCACAGACGCTGCCTCCATGAAAGGTACAACATTATGACCTCCTCCACCATCGCCTTGTTTGTTGTTGTCTGAAACTTTTGACTCCGCCCTCTAGTGCCATCTATTGGCTGTGTTTATGCCAACATGAAGGACACATGGAAGAATGAGGGCAGTGACGTTTATGACGTTCAGAAAATAACACATCTATTTTCGTACGTAAAGTAAGGTGACCAGATATCTGAGATGAAAATCGGGGACATTTTCAGTGCGGCGATGAAAAATTATTAAATATTATCATTATGAAATAAAAAACTGAGACAAGTACTTTTTTTTTTTTTTTTTTTTTTTTTTACATTTCTACTCATACCTGAATACTGAACTGATATTTATGACACAAAAGGTGGCAATCAAAAAACGGGTGACATCACCGTGATCCCCTGATTCATCCACCTCCGTAGCCTCTGCCTAAGGAGCTTGAGTAGAATAAGAGCACAGGAGAACATGAGAAAAACTGCAAGAACAGAGCCAATAGTAAGTGAATAGCTTCTTAAAGAAATAGCAGTTTTGGTTATATAATTTAAAATAATTTGGTAATGTAATTTAGTCATTACAGATTACTACAGTCATTGGTTACCCACACAGCAGTGACTGGTGCCAGCCCGACACAAAATACAGCAGTTAACACATACAACTATTAACCATTTACTTATTTATTTATTATTTTAACACAGTCTCAGGTCCCTGTGCCACCAGGAAAATCATATGCTGTCTTCCACCTCCTCCTTTTCTAAAACAGAGCCACATACAATGTCATCACCTGGTAATCTCACGCTAACGTTACAGCTTCACCAATGACAGATATAAAAACAGGGACATAATGTTAACGTTCATTGACTTTTATAACGTTACGTTAGGTCTTCAGTTCAGATTAAACAGACGCACTGCACGTTACCTCACTTCACACACACACACACACACACACACACACACACACACAGTCAAGTCTACTGCCAGCTCACACAAAATAAATAAGTTCATACACAACATACCATTTAACGCGGCTGCTGGTCTCCTCTTCTCTCTTTTTTGCCGTCTCTAGATTGTTGTTGTTGATGCTGCTGCGTCTGGTCGTGCTTCCTGATAACGTCTGTACATCATACGACGTCTCCTCGGGCGATGCATTTACTGACTGCCGTAATAACTGGTGTTTGAGTCTGCGCGCATTTTCACCCATTCAATGTCAAAATCGGGGACATTTTCGGGGACAGCTTTTACCAGGGACAGGTCACCCAAATCGGGGGCTGTCCCCGGAAATTGGGGACGTCTGGTCACCGTAACATAAAAGGGGTTTAAATGAGCCCTAAAAGGAGCCTAGTACAACCAGGAAGTTGTCGAAATGTGGTGCTTGGTCAGTGACACCTGGCGTCAGACACAGAGGAAAAAAGCCATCCTTTCACATCAGCATGATACGAGGCCAATCGCCATTATTGGGGGAAACGCTGCGGGAAAACTACGGAATTTAAGACAGCTGAAGTCTGATCAGGGCAGATGGGAGCAGTGGTGGGTGGATCCAACAACACCGACCTCCATGTGGGAGGCTGGAGTTCGCTTCCCGTTTGATTGTGAAGTCAATTGTTTCTTTCTAAACCTAACCATGTGTGTGTTGTTGACAAAATGTAGCCACATAGTGCTTTTATTTTGAAAGAGACTGTATGCAAACTGTACATTTCCTGTGAAAACAGAGGTGTATTTTGAAAACAGACAATGCATTAACAGGCTGAAGTTGACACGGCGTCCCAGAACGTCAACAACCAACACACCCAGAGTACCTTGGATGTGATATGTGTACGTGGAAAGTCCATGACCAAACGTGGACATGTGACGAGGTCACAGTGAGGATGTGGTGGCTAATAACACACTCTTTGCTAGTCACTAAATACTTAGTCAATCTACACCAAAGCAATGTGGATTAACACATTAACATACTCTGGTAGAAATAATGATACATTTTATTTATATCGCACTTTCAAAAAAGTAACAATTACAGTAAAACTGATGCTGAAGTCGTCACGTGCATAAAAATGATAACACATCTAAAACATTTAAAGAAAAAGAGGCAAAAAAAAGCAAAAATACAAGTTGTATACAAGTTATAAAAATAATATAAACTGAGTCAGCTGTTCAACATGTCAGGTGTAATTAAAATAAGTTTTAAAAAAAAGTTGATTTTAAAGTCAGTAGCCTGCGTGAACATTACAACAGGTTTTTGTCATTATAATAACTTTCCCTGTTCATAGTGACCATAAAAAATAAAATCCAAAATAAAAATAAAAGTTAGTTGCAGCACTGAACTACTTCATCACATCTAAAGTCCCATCAAAGACAGTTTATAGGAGAAAATAAGAAAACCTTTGTGTCTCCTCCTGTCTGTCCTCTTGTCCATCTCAGGCCCACTCTCTGAAATAATTACCCAACATTTTATTTTCAGCTGCTCTGTAAAAACATTACAGGGAGTGCTGTGGAGAAAAAAAACACAAGTGCCAGAGAGTGATGAAGCAGCAGCAGCTGATTAAAAATTAATGGTAAACAATAGTCAGTAATAAACTCGAAATTGCTCATCATTAAAAACAGCGAGGTGTTTTTGTTTTTTTTATTGTTTACTATCAAGGCGTCGGCAGTCAAGCGTCTTCAGGCTCACCGCGACGTTCTGCCTCCACCTTCTGACAGATTAATTAATATGCATTAATGCTCTGTGAAAACCTCGCCGTTTAATTTGGCGTGGAGTAATTGGAACGAGCGATAGCGTTTGGTCGCAGCAGATCCATTAAACAGCCAGTCATTTCTACAGGTAGCTGCATATGAATTATAGATCGTTATCACACATCTGTGGACTGTTATTTTCCGTCTGTGAGAGCAGAACTCAGACGGCAGGTTAAAGGTCGTTTATGTTTCACTGAAACAGAGTTTGGATTGATTCTGAGAGTTGAAACACATCAATAATCCATATTACGCAAATAAACACCACAGCTGGAGCATAGAAGTCTTTATGAAACAAATTCCCTTTGGTAGATCGGTCTGCAAATAATGTTATCATTGATTAATCAAGTAATAAATATTCTATTTCATCTCATGTTAATATTCTTTATTTTTTTTGGTTGGTTCCTGCTATGATAAAGTTGTTGCCATACCTTGGTTGTATGTTTTTAAAGCCCTGACGAAGACCTGCAGTGGTTGAAACATGTCTCTCTTTATGATTCAGCCACCACATTAAAGCTTTGTTAATACTTCCTTCCTGGTGTTCTATATTTTCCGAGTGCCTTGATCGGCTTCTTGTGTGTCCCACTTCTTCCCTCTGTCCATGAGGCCCCAACACAAGGTTTTGATCTACGTGTGATTATACAGAGCGACCCGTCATCTGTTTTTCTAGTTTAATCTAGGATAGTTAAACTTTTCCTGAAGTGTTAACAAGACATGACAAGACAAAAGCATCAATGCTAGCAGCTTGTTGTTGGCTGTATTAAGAGACAGAGGTGCTTTGAGCTGCTAACATCCAAAGACGCTAACATTTGCGAGGACAAGACACAAAGTCCAGCTGAGGCTGATGGGAATGTCTTAAGTTTTGCAGGTTCAAAGCAAAGTATCGTGGGCCTTTTCCACTGTCACTTTTGGCCACACCGAAATCAGGCCATGCTGTGATGATTTGCGTTTCTATTATCAGGTTGGACATGCTGTGCCACACCAAGCTGCTTCAGGGCCACCCGCCCTCAAGCGGGTAGCGGTGACGTCTCGCTGACTGCAGGCAAGCCCCAATGACTGCCCCTTCTCCCCTGAAACAAGCATGTGTTGTGAGACTCTCCTGCCTCTGTCTGCAGGAGACCAGAGAGAAAGACACTTTAAAAGTCTATATGTGTTCAGCTCTCAGTATGTCAGTAGCTTCTAACTGAATCTTTGTGGTTTGGAGTTCAGTTTTTCTCCTGCATCCTGTTTGTACTTCATTTATGTGCTTTATTTTACTGTTTCATGTTCGCAGCTGTGTTAAAAGTTGTGTGAAGTTGCTGCTCAAAAACCCAACATTTCCTTATTTTGCTGCTTCACAATAAAAGTTTTTACATAACAAGGTAACGGGGGACCTTTATTGTGAAGAATCTCCAGGAAATAAAATGCGTTTATAACTGAATTAGTGGAACTTTGTTAGCAGCTTTTCTTCAATAAAGACAAGTCTAATAATACGGCAGGGAGGAAGAGTAAAAGCAGAAACAGCCACAGTGAGATGTTGATGAAGAGCTGCAGACAACAGGCTCTTACTGCACCTCTGCAAACAGCTCACCTCCAACAGGTGAACTTCTTTTACCTGCCCTGCTGTGGAAAAACACATGCAGCAAAAATAACAGCAAACATAACAGGAGACTCCGACTCCTCTACGATAGGTGGAGATACGCCCCCTTTCAGCTTGTTAGTATTGGACCTTTTTCCTGTTGACCTATTACGTCACAGACCAAACAATGGACAAACAAGTTAGCTACGGTTAGCTAGCAGCTAACTGCTACCATGGTGGACAACTTTACAGCTCTGTACATTTGGTCCGTCCAAAAAGTCACGGCTCTGGATGTAGATTTCTCCATGTTGTTACCGGCTTCTTCTTCTCTTACACATTTAATGCTTTTGGACTTCCGGGTCAAAGCCCGGGGCGGAAACTGTGGAGCATGCTCAGAGCGCCTCGGCCAGTTTGGGTCTGATTGACTGTATACATGCAGGAGTCACATGATCTGGGTGTGTTAGTCCCACTGTGGCAGATTTAGTACAATTTCAGTCAGACTAACATGTTTACATGGATTTTAAAAGTCTGGTTTTAGTTGGACTGACACAATAAATTGATTTTCTCAAATGCACGTGTCTTTGTTTTCACTCTGTTAGTTTATTATTAAGATGATTGTGTTGTCTGTGTTTCTGATCACTGTATTCTTCCCCGCCTGTTTTCCCTCATCAGCCCATCTACACACCTGGCCTGTATCAGCCTCATTAGTCGCTCCCTGCGCCTGAGTTTTTCCCAGCCAATCAGCTCCCTGCCTGTTCCTCCACCTAATCACCTGATTCCTCTCACCTGAGCTTCACCATCCTTTTCTCCACCTGCACTTTATCCCCTCGTCAGACTAGTTTGTATTTAAGTCCTGGTTTTGCTGTATGAACTCCAGCTTTTGAGTCAGCTGCTCCACACCACATGACAGAATCTGAATCATGCTAATATTGATACCCAAAACATGACTGAGGCTCAATCACAGGTCATCTCTTGCCTCACCACTCAGCTCGTACCCCTTAATTTTGTGCATTAATGTGTGGGGGTAGGATGACCTGGTTCTTGTTGGGATAGAGGGGGCAGGCTGAACGACATGCCGCTCCAAACAAAGGTTTTTCAGAGGCACATCAAGTGTCATGAGAATTGATTAGCAAAATGGCTGCACTAGCAACTTTAAAATCCAAATGACATTTCATTATCTTAGTTTAATGTTGTTTCAATTTCTTTGTTGTAAAATCCCAGATTTATAGCAGTAAATAACTAATTCAAACCAAACTTTGAGTTTTTAGTTTTGCCCATTTCCCATCCACCAACATGAAGCAGGCAGGCTCCATGACCTGTACTGCAGCCAGCCATCAAGATGGGCGATCAAGATGTTTTGGCCTCACGTTTGGGCACTTGTCGTCCATCTTTATCAACAGTCTACGGTGCAGACGTTAGCCTACAGAGCACGGCTAGTGGCCTGGTAAAGAAGTGGTGCTCTTTTTTACTTGATGACTTGTTTGTTTGTTAAGTAGCATGAAACTTAAAGCTCCAGTGTGTAGGATTTATGGTGGTACATCGGCAGAAATGAAATATAATAAACATGTTTTCTTTGGTGATTCATCACCTGAAAATAAGAGTTGTTTGTTTTCGTCACCTTAAAATGAGCTGTTTATATCTACGTAGGGAGCAGGTCCTTGTCTACAGAGATCACCATGTTGCACTACCATGTTTCTACAGTAGCCCAGAGCGGACAAACCAACCAGTGTCCTGCATGGTTCCCATATCCGTAAAGCTCAGTAACCGGGCCGACCCGTTTCCCATCATTATGTCTATGTCAAAGACCCACCCATTAATAAATGCTGGTTCTGGCCTGTGGTAAAGTGCGTTGAGGTTTGTGGGCCATTACCTGCCACAAAGAGAGAAATGTGAACGGTTCGTTTCCCCTCTGACACGCCACATACCTGTGTGCCGCCACGGCTCAGCTGTCCAGGTACTACTGGGCAGTCATGAATGAAAGAGGAAATTACTAGACCTGGAGTCGGACTCCTCTGTCAAGCTGCAGCTTGATAATAGTGATTTAGATGTTAGAATATTACACATATACTACACATCTTTTCAGTTTGATTTATTCTGAAAAATAACAAAAATCTGTTTTTGTTCTCACCTGCTGCCTGACTGCGTGTAGTTCATTTTTACCTGTGCACGTGAATGTATGTGTATTTTTTTTTTTTTTAACCCATTACACGGCTTTTTGCAGGTTACCATTCAGTTACCTGACCCGATGCAGGACTGTGAACCAAACACAGGCACTAGATAGGGACATGGAGAGTTGAAAACCACTGATTTGTAACATGAAACACCTTTTTATTCAGCATTCTTACTGGTTTAAATCAGCTGATCACATAAATGGCCAGTGTCATGGCGATAATTAATTGCCACAGTCACGTGTGTTTACATAAACACCATCGACAACAACTACTGACTTATCAGGTTTTGAAGAGATTTCAACCACTAACTTTTGTAACTGTGCCCTGAAGGGCGAGGTGGAACTGACAGTCGAGGAGTGTGGGTAGAAATAAAAGATGGGATCGGGTCTTAGTATCAGTTGCGTCAATAGTTTAGGTATCAATCAATGTTCCACACTCTTCCGGCTGTGAAGTGACAAGATTTAATAGATTTGATTTTAATCTTGGACTGATACACTCGAGGTCTGGCTGTTAAACTGTTGTTATCTAACATCCCTCGGTGAAGGATTTCTGCCCTCCACAGCAGAAGGGGAACAAATGAAGCTATTTGAGATCGATTCAGTCATTTGAAGGAATGAAATAAGTGTACCGCGCTTGCAAATTAGTCATTTGAGGGAGTGATTTATAATTTCATGGTAAATTACTGCTTTGATGAAATAATTGATCAAAAAATTGTCCCTCAGACAGTCGCCATAGATTTAATTTTTAAAAGATTTGCACACCCAGATTTGCATTATGAGATTTTTAAGCTGCAACATCTGGAGTGTCAGCGGTCATTTAATCCAAATAAACGACAATCTGCTGCTCAGTTTGGTGTTTAATGCCTTTAAACGGACATTATGATGTTGGTTTTGCTGTGAGGAAGCTCAGTAATGAAAGCAGATCTGACAGATTAAAAAATTAAAACATAAAGAGGAATTTTATGGGTTAGACGGGGAAGACAAACACCGTCTCTGTTCTGTTTCTGTGTGCAGCTGAATTTCTGCACTGAAGAGGTGAGTGACAGCTCAGTATTAATGCGCTGACTGACAGTTCAGAGAAATCAACGGGGATTCGTCGTCTTCAGCACTTTGTGAGCTCTTAAGTGAAACACTGGAGGAAGAAAGGAGGAAAAACATCAAACAAGTTGTTTATATCATAAAAACGCCAAAACTATGAAGAACAAATGGAGTGAGAATTAAAACACAGGAGACTGTAAGTGTTTCAAAGAGTCAGCAGGGGAAATAATCACTGTCAAATCTGATAAAACTGAATTTTATACACACATACACAATTATTCCAGACCCGTGGCGTCACAGTGTGTGTGATTTTTAATTACTTTTTTCCTATGTTTTATTCTCCGTCCCCGAGGGTTTGTGTGGTTTTACTGGTTTGTGTTTTATGTTCCCGTTCTGTTTCGTCTTCCATCAGTGACGGAAATTAAAGTTTTGACTCATGTTGCTGTTGCACTTCCCAAATCAAATCACATTTAAATGACATCAAATCAAGTTGCTAACCAGCAGCGGGATGCTAAACAGAACGTTGGAAAGGAAGCTTTTTGATTTTCATGAGACGAAACAACAGAAATAATCAGAAAACTCAGAAGTAAAATGTGCCTCGCTCCTCAGAAACAAGAAAGGAAAGGGGGGGTGTAACTGCAGAGCGTTTCTTTTCTTAACCCCAACATTTACATTCTGTAACTCTGTTTGTCAAATAAAAGCCGACTGAAAACACCACATTGTTTGGACCAGTTTAGTTGCAGTTGTCTGTAGGGCTGCTCCCTGATAGTCGACCAGAAAGGTAATTTGTTGGCAAGATTTCATTGGTTGATTAATCATGGAATAAAAAAACATAGCACCTTTCATACAAGAAAAGTGTGACGTGCACTTGTAGGTAAAATATAGGCCTATATATTTGTATTTCTCTGTAATGTAGCACAGTGTCAACAATGTTACTGACACTATTCTTTCTCACACCTTCAACTCAAACCACCAAAATATATCATTTAGTCATTAACCTGTTTAATCCCAAACACAGACATCAAACTATCCAAATCATCTCTCACTGATAACCCTCTGACATAATCTGACATAATCTGGGATGATGTGTTGTATCTACCATTTATGGACCAAATAAAATAATCTCCTCTGCAGCCATCAAAATATTTATACATCCCAACTCAGTTATTAAAACATTTAAAATTCTGTCACTGGCAGTCCCCAGTGTTTCCACGAGAACGCTCCATCAGCCTCTAGAGTGACGGCTTTACATATCAAAAACCCCTATACATACATACATACATACATACATACATACATACATACATACATACATACATACATACATACATCACCGCTTTGACAGTGGCTTTTTATTTTCACATGACATGCTAGGTATCCCTCTGTGTCTGCTGTTGGTGTTCCAGGATGCGCTACCAACACTGACATTAACAAAAGCACGTACTAAGGTTTAGAAACAAATATCTTGCTTTGGCATTCGGGAAGGGAACACTCAGCTCCTAGGTGAAAGTCCAGGGTTTGTTGGACCCATCCACCGCCCCTTCTACACACCCTATGAGGACTTTCCTGTGTGACGGCCCCTGCTTGGCTGCGTGGGTAGATTCAGCGGGTTGACATGCTGTTGTGATGACATAATTGGTGACATGTGGTGTTGTCTTTCTACCGAGGTAAACAGCTGATCAGTTATCCGGATCACGAGCACCTAGGCCCAGTGCGTGGACAGATATAAACACTGCTCTCTCTCTGCTCTCTCTATCTCCCGACTTTTTGCCAGCGGACGTACTTTTGTTTGGCTTTTCCATTGATTTTAGGTTATCTCCACAACACCACACCTCGCATGCTCCACATGTACACTACTGATCACACACCCCATACCTGCATTATGTTTATTTACATTGCATTATTTAAATACTTTTGTATTTGAGTTTGCGCTGTGTCTCTCCGTTTTTGTCATTGCCTGTGAGCCGGGTTATGACACCTGCTCCTTATATTACTGTGTAATATGAGGAGCGGCATATCATAGCAATGCAAAGGTTACGTCCGGCCGCGCTACATACTGCTTCGAAAGGTGACTTTTGGCGTCAGGTGTCTGATCTCAAAATCATGTAAAGCGGCGGTATTCAACGACTTCGGAATGAGAACAGGACGGAGGGGGAGGTCATTATCACCGATGAATTTGTTCCTGCCATGATCTGTTTGCATAAGTTCAGCATATGAATTCAACAGCCCCCCTTGTCGTCTTTATCTGACCCATCGCTGTCACAATCACTGGGAACAGCATCTTTTTTTTATTTTGAGGAACAACTGTAAGGTTGTACACATCGTCTGGGCCGTCACCGAGATCCCACATATCCAAACTTCACTCAAAGTGAACCTGAAAAATAAAGTAGAAGTAGAACTATGAACTACATGAACTATGTATGTGTTTAAGTACATAAACATTTAGATGCATGGTGTTCTCCCACCGGTCTCTGCTGTTGCCGTCAACATGTTCACTAGTTGTGTGGCCCCACTGAACAAAGTTGAGTACTTGCAAAAGACACCTTAAAGATAATGTGTCCCAAAAACCTGCCATGTCTTTATGTTAATAAACTTTACTAACCTTTTTGTTTGGGAGCTTTAATGTTGCCATGCTTGTCTCATGGTGCAACCAGGAAGTAAACAGCTCTGGTCATGTGACAGTTTACATTGCACGTATTTCATTAAGACCCTTTACTATTTCAATATTTGATTAGTTACATTAATATCGTAAACAAGCAGGTGACTTGTCGACTGATGGTCCTTAATGACGACTGTTGGTCGACTAGGAAGATTCTTAGTCGGGGGGCAGATCTAGTTGTTTGAGATAACCAAGCTCAGAAAATAAAATATTCTGTATGGATTAATTTAGTAAGAGAAACTGTCCATCATAAAATTACATGACAATATTCTGGTCTAATTTGCAGTTGGAGTCATTAGACAGATCCCGTGGGAGACGGGCAGAAGCTGGTGTGACGGGGCCGTAATTTGTGATCCCTGCTTTCCATACGTGTTCCTCTCGGCTCGGGCTCCACCATCGCTCTGTGAAGATCATAATAAAAAACAGAATCTGCTCTCTCTGAGATAAATGCAGCTCTGAACGTGCCGCCGTCCGCTTTTGTTCAAAGTTTGAGATTGAAAGACTGATGCATTTATTAATCTGAAAGTCCTGATTCAGCAGGAAGGCGGTGTCCGTCCAATCAGAACAGGCCGGCTGATGATCGGGAGCAGAAGAAGAAGGAGATGAGGAAGTGATGAAACGACAGAGGATTTCTTTTATTTTACATATTTCTTTTGCATGCGTTTTTTTTTTCTTTGACGCCCTTCAAGCCGTGTCACTCGGTGAGCACGATGGAAAAACGATGGCGTGTCTGATAGCTCCACCGCCGCCAGCCAACTTAATAAGAGGCTCCAGCGTGGTTCAACTGTGCTGGAGCTTGTGGACCGATAAGAAGCAGAGATGTGAACAGACAGAGGGAGGCAGAGGGTGAGAGCGATAGACAATGAGAGAGGAGAGAGAGGGGGGGTTAGACAAGAGTTTTAATGCTTATGCCAGCAGGTTGAAAAATGATTATCTTGCTGTCTGGTTGTGACGGTGTGTATGGAGGCCTGACAGCAGCCAGCGGCTGCGCTCATTAATACGAAGGAGAAACTCTGTGTGTGTGTGTGTGTGTGTGTGTGTGTGAGAGAGAGAGAGGGTGAGAAACAGTGTTAAGACTGTAATGTTCTCGACTAAATCCTGACATGCCCTCTACCACCTGACTGCAGGCAGAGCACCACACTCACAACTTCTGTCATATTTTAATATTTCATCACATTTTGCTGTTCTGCATCAGACTGGAGTTTATAGTTTTATTTTTTGGGGAGCAGTTCAGTCACAAACCAGACTCTACACCGTGCACCACATCCCTTTACAACCCTTAAAATAACCTTATTTTAACATGAAGCTCTCTTTAATTAATTAACGTCAAACCATCTTATATTTAGTCATGGAGGTTATTAATGGAGGAGAATGCATTAATTTCAAATTAGTTTTTTGGACCACGTAAAAGCTGCAGTGCCATAAATCCAAAAAGGCTTTTAGTCACTTGAGCTGCAGAGAGAATCTCGTCTTTATCAGCCTGTTTGCACCTGGTGGTGTTAACGTGTGTTTGGGTGTCCACACAAGTGGACAGCTGAGACACATCACCTATCACACCTGTGTCTATCACGTGTCTCCAGCGGAACACTGCCCTGCCCACAGTTAAAGCGTCCACACTCTTGCTAGCTGCTTGCTAGACACATCAGCAGTTGTGTCGGTACAGCTGGAGACATCGCTGTCAGCAGAATTAAACATGTCTCCCTCCACAGAGCAAAACCAAAGACAGTCACACAACACTTCATAGAGCCTCAAGGTGCTTTCACAACTGTATTTCAATTCATTTGGTCAAATATGACGCATCGTTGCATTTTCGATTTGATTCAGTTAAACAAGAGGATGTACCGACTGACAGGTAGCTCGTGATTGGACAGTTCTGGCGTTATATTTTATGCAGTTATACGTCATCCTGCGTCTTCAGGACCCACGTGGAGAAATCATTCTAAAGTGTTTATATTTCTGTTCACCAGGGTTCGATCGAAAGCTTTTACATCAGCCCAAATGAACCAAACTAACTGCGCTAAGAGACCTGAGTTCATTTTAACCGAACCAAACAGGTTAGGTGTGAATGCATCCCTGGTGCACTGTCACCAAAGCAACCACCACCTACTGCACTGATTACATAGTCCTTGTTGGGGACACATCAGGACACATTACACTATTAAAAGATACGTGGTCAATTTAATGTACTTTACATTTAGGATGTAATGTCATTCATGGGGCAGTAATTCGTAGGATATATGAACTGTTGTGTGTGCACTTTCATAGGATATCATATCAACCATTCTGTATAGGCATACAGGTGGCAGTAGCTCAGTCCATAAGGACCTGGGTTGGGAACTGAAGGTTCAAGTGTCCAGACAAAATATATGGAGTGTGGACTGAAAGCTGGAGAGCTGCCAGGTTGTCCTTGAGCACTGAACCCCCAACTGCTCTGGGCTCCCGTCCAAGGCAGCCCCCTCGTGATGATGCCCCTCCATTTCATGCATGTACAGGTCCTATTTGTGCATGTGTGTGTATTTCAGGTGAAAAAAAAGTAACTTCCCCTCTGGGATTAAGAAAGTGTATCTTCTTCCTCTTGTTTGAAGTTTTGGGTGGAGCACCTCAAACATATCTGTCATTAAATTGCTCCACAAATATTGCATTGTTTCAAGTTTCAAAATCCATCACTGCATTGAGCCACGCCTTTCAGTGTCACATTTCAAAACATAAGTGAATAAAATGACTCACAATCTAAGAAAAAAAAAAAGCAGTGCGTGTGAGAGACGTCGCCGCTGGTGAAATGGGAATTCCAATAAAGTGTAGAAAATGTACTTTTCCCTACAGTCACTTCATCAGTTTAATTAGTTTCACTAAGAATTCATCAAGAAATTTGACTTGCTTTTAATTAAAATTTTACCTTGTAAATGTTCCCCGTCCTAATCTCCCTCAGTTGATCTAAATGTATTATTTCTTCTGTGTGTGTGTGTCCAGAGGAGATGTGAAGGTTTGCTGGGCAGACAGCAGTCAGGGCTCACAGTGAACAGCTAATCCTCCAACTATAAAGGTCTGTGTAACCTTTCTAACACAATTTCACAAAAGACTGCTCTGTTTGTTCTGCTCGTAGAAATAAAGCTAATTACAAAAACGCCCAAACGTCTTGACCTTTCCCTCTGGGTAATTACAGCTTCTCATTTCTTTTCTTTATTTCTTTATTTTTTTCTTCTCTTTCTCAGCGGTGTGTTTGTCTTCAGCACAGTCTCATCCCGCTCTCCTCCTCCTCCTCCTCCTCCTCCTCCTCCTCCTCCTCCTCCTCCTCCTCCTCCTCCTCCTCCTCCTCCTCCTCCTCCTCCTCCTCCTCCTCCAGCAGCTGGACAGTCAAGAAAGAAAAAAAACAAAGCGATCTAAAGTTTAATTTCAGCTTTATCTGAATGCAAACACAGCCTGTCCTCAGAGGAGATTTACTGCATGAAGGTCACACACTGTTTGATTAGGAGAAGTTAAACTGGCCCCTGTGAGCCTGTTACGTCTGTACAGTAGCTCTGGGTTCAGTCTGCAGCACTAAGACTTATTCTTTGTCATTCAGAGGTGCAGTAATGGCAGCCTTTTGTAGTCTTAGGGGACGCCATTAGCTCAGTCTATAGGGATTTGGCTTGGTAACTGTAGGGTCGTGGGCTCAAGTCCCCATCAGGACCAAATATGGAGTGTGGACTGGTAGCTGGAGAGGTGCCAGTTCGCGTCCTGTACCGCCAAAGTGCTCAGGGTGCCTGTCTAAGGCAGCTCCCTCAATCTGACATCTTTCCCTTTTAATGCATGTATAGGTCCTGTTTGTGCGTGTGTGTATTTAGGGCCTGTGTGTGTACATGACAACATAAAGCATAAAAAGCGAAAGTAAGACAGTAAAAGGAAAAATAATTTCCCCTCAGGCATTAACAGTGTATATCATCTTCTTCTTCTTCTTCTTCTTCTTCTTCTTCTTCTTCTTCTTCTTCTTCTTCTTCTTCTTCTTCTTCTTCTTCTTCTTCTTCTTCTTCTTCTTCTTCTTCTTCTTCTTCTTCGTCTCCTTCTTCTTCTTCGTCTCCTTCTTCTTCTTCGTCTCCTTCTTCTTCTTCTTCTTCTTCGTCTTCTTCTTCGTCTTCTTCTTCTTCTTCTTCTTCTTCTTCGTCTCCTTCTTCGTCTTCTTCTTCTTCTTCGTCTCCTTCTTCGTCTTCGTCTTCGTCTCCTTCTTCGTCTTCTTCTTCGTCTTCTTCTTCTTCTTCTTCTTCTTCTTCTTCTTCGTCTCCTTCTTCTTCTTCTTCGTCTCCTTCTTCTTCTTCTTCTTCTTCTTCTTCTTCTTCTTCTTCTTCTTCGTCTCCTTCTTCGTCTCCTTTTAACAGACCTTTCCAACACTGCAATGTATCTTCATAAAACAGTTTATATGATATGCTACGAAAATGCACGCACACGCACACGCACACACACACACACACACACACACACACACACACACACACAAATATAGCCTACTTATTATTGTCACTTGTTAGAATATTGACAGGACAGTAACGCCAAATTATTGACGTAGGGGTGTAACGATACAGGTATTCATATTGAACTGTTTTCAGCTCAGTACGCACCACAAATCGAACAATACGGAAAATAAAATGCACAGCTTAAACTGTGTTTAATGTTGTAAACAACAATATACAAACATTGGTATAGATCCAGAATTTTAAAATTAGTGCATCTCTAGTTTGTATTTGATTTTAACTACAATACATTTTTAGTTTTTATAAGGAACTGTTTTTCTTCTACATGCTGGTAAGAAGACTTCCTAAAAGATGGGTCACTGAAGAATAGCTCCACCATTATTCCAAGATTAATTTATGATAATTGTATTAAATAAACAAACTAAAATATTACTTTTATTTTTATTTTAATTGATTAGAAAAAGGACATTTTAAAAATCAGGAAATTTTCTCTGGTATTTCTACTTTGTTTGCGGTATTGAAAACATACTGCTGCTACTACTATTGCACCGAACTGAACCCTGAATTTTGTGAACCGTTACCACCCTAGAAATTTGTATTGTTGAAAAGTTCTGCTAGTTTAGAATTTTAATTTGAAATCCAAGATGGCCTCCGAACAGACTCTTGGGACAATATTTTAAGTTGGAAACATTAAAATTTGTTTCTAAAACACCTTGAGGAACACACATCTAAGTTAGAAAAATGTATCAGTGGGGTTCAATGGCTGAACTATGAAGTGCACTGTTTAAAATACCAGGCTGATCTGTGAGTGTAGTGTTGGACGTTGCTGTCCCACAATGTAACGTGACTACCCTCGCGTCACCAGGCTCTTCACGTGAAGAGCCTGGTTTCTATTCACTCTAAATTTTGTCTGGATTCTGGTTCCGGTTTAGAGAGCGGATCTGAAATTCACCAAATTCACCAAAGTAAAACTTTAAATTCTGGCACACCATCGATTTGGGGTGATGAGGGGTGTAAGAAAATCGATTAACTTAATGGCTTGGGGCTTTTCTTGTAAATTATATTCTTTAAATTAAAAAGTTTCACTGCATTTTTATTAGCTTGGTGCTTTTATTTTGACGGAAAGGCGCATCCATCGAATTCCGGATCCTGTCTCACTCGCCCTGGTTCCGGATCCTCACCAAAACGGCCACTAACGGCCCCAGACTAACGTGACTGCCTCCTGATCCATCTGATCTGCCCACTCTGTGTTATCCTCCTTTTACCGACTCTGGTTAAGACAAATGGTTTAAAAGATATTCTGCTGGAAAGATAATGGCAGGAATACATGTGGCACAGACACAACACGACACAACACGACACATCACCTCCATCACAATCAGCTGAAGCTGCTGTACTGACCATGAAATGTGCGCTTGCCCATGTTGGTACCACTCAGCTCAGTGCTATTTCTACGCAGCCGACATCAGTTTTTCCAGCAGAAGTCGACCTATGTTACAGGAAATCAGCTTTCTGGTCCCGTCTGGTACAAAACTGCAAAGCACTGACCATGCATGCCTTGAAGCTCTGAATTAAAATCCATCACGAGTGATTTGGTGTCCTGCTGGTGGTTTCAGGAATGCTCGGGTTTGTATTTCCACAGATAAAGTCTGTCTTCAGAAGTTTTCCTCCACATGTCACTGATTCAAAGGCATCTGCTTCACTGTGATTTAATTACTTCCTCGTACTTGTATTGTGCGTCCCTGTGGGCGCATATTGTTTCACTAGTGATTAGTATTTCAGTTCTTTTATCAGCAGTTTAAAGTTTTAATTCAGGCTTTGTTGTGCTTTTAGTTTAAATCAAAGCTTGTTTGTTTGTTGTTGTAAAGAAATGGAAACCAAAAGACTCGAGAGGCGACGCTCGCTCTCTGACGCATCAACAGGCTGACGAGGAAAATGAAACAACAGGTAGAAGGATACAGCGGCTAACAAATGCTAATTGACTGCTGCTACTGGGCTAACTGGGGAACGAGGAGCAGCTGGTGGTCAGGTGATTGGATCAGGTGAAGGCTGAGGTTTAAACTCTACACTGATGATGAAGAACAACAGTACAAATCTAGTTTAAATTCAAACTGTATTGTAATCATGTGCAGTTTCATGCTAAGATGCTGTTTTCTCTGTTGACTGTCGTAGTTACTTAAGTGTTTATAATCAAACTACCTGAGTCTCTGACGTGGCCGCAATGTACATTCTGCATCTGCTGAAACCAAACACTGAGTGACCGTATGATTGCTGTGAGCATACGCAACACAAGCAGGACATTATACAGCTGCTCAGGGTAACAAAACCAAAATCACTCCTCCTGTCGCTGCAACTGACAAAGTACAGTGTTTATGTTCTGCTGCTGATGTCAACAAAATACAAAATAAAAGCTTCCTGGGTGAACCTTCAGGCTGTGAACATTAAATGAGTCAGAGGGTGGTTCCTGTCTGCTCCAAAGCCTCTTCACTTTGATTATCCATCCATCCATTTTCATGTGCTTATCTGGGGCCAAGTCGCAGGAGCAGCAAGCTGAGCAAAGCCCTCCAGATGCCCCTCTGCTCAGCAACGCTTTCCAGCTCCTCCTGGGGGATCCTGAGGCGTTCCCAGGCCAGATGACATATATATATATATAATCCCTCCAGCATGTTCTGGGTCTGCCCCGAGGCCTCCTACCAGTTGGATGTGCCCGGAAAACCTCAGGGGATCCTGATCAGATGCCCGAACCACTTCAACCCGAAGGAGCAGTGGCTCTACTCCGAGCTCCCTCCAGACATCCTCCCCCTATCTCTAAGGCTGAGCACAGAATTCAATCTCAATCTTTTGGTCACTAACCAAAGCTCAAGACCATAGGTGAGGGACATAACCTCCATGATGTCACCCACTGGTTTGTGGACTCACAATTTGAAGACTTGTGGTGCGTTCCAGGCAACCCGTAACTCGTGTTTTCACAACCTGTAACCCGTGAAAGTGCACTGGAACGGCAGTCAAACCCGTAACTTCCCACCCGTGAACTCGTACCAGATCGATGTACTCCCAGTTACGGTTTCTGACGTCACACAGCCCTCTAAACCAATTACCTTACTCCCCTAAACAACAATGGCAGCCCTATGGATGCGGTGTTGATGCAGGTGATACATAGTGAGAAATAGACATAAAATAACCCTAATGTTAACGCATTATTGGCAGCCGCTCTAACAGCTGGTTTCTAGTGCAAGAATAAATCAATACAAAATACGTTTCCAAACACACAGATAACGTAAAAAATAGCCTATAATAGCATCTGTGACCCTATTCTCCTCCGTTTCACTCAAATAAGCAAGGAGCAGGTACCTTTGGCGATAGCAATAATGGGGAAGCACAAACAAACGGTTCGCCATGTTCGGAACGCTACAAAGTCGTAACTCGTGACTTGAAGTCGTGACTTAGGAGTTCAAAAGCCTGCCTGGAACGTACCATTGAATTCGGCAATTTGACCGTCTCCATCTTGGTTTTTTGGAGTCAGAAGTGACCGTATTCGAAGAGGAGGTTGGAGCTAGCCCTAATGCTAGCTGCTAGCTTGGTTAGCATGGTGCATTTACAGCTATGGTTCACTGTGATAATGCTTATGCTAGCAAAAGGTTTTTAACCATTACAAATGTACTTACTGGAAAAACTGAGGGTCTTTAAAGCAGCTGTGCGGAACTTTTCGTTGATTATAGTGCCGCCTTTGGTCGAAGTGGTATGACACCCACAGCCTGGTGTCGTAAAATCTCGACTGCAGCCGTTATTCGGCTTCATTCGTAAAATCTCGACTGCAAACGGAAATTACCGCATGCGTTTGCTGTGGAGAGCGAGAGGATTAACGTTACTAATGTTACACTTCGGTTACACACTTCAACCAACTGAGTTTCTTATAAACTGAGGACAACTGCCTGCTGTATATTTGTGTTCATGGTCACAGTCACAGATAATTTTGTGGCGTTTGTTGTAACGTTACTAGACAAAAGCGGTTCACATCAGCTAACCTTACATTTAGCTCGCTTATAACTTCCATGTCGTCATATATTGAAGTGAAACAACGTTGCGGTATATTCTCTAAATAAAAAACAAAAATGACATACCTGTTGATTAGGAAAAGGGCCAACTCGGGATCAGTTTTAAAACCTTTCAAATCTCTCAGCTCTCTCCACTTGGTGAATGCCCGACCGAGGTTTACACGCATTTGGGCTCGAGCCCTATCCCTGTCCCGTTTAGCCTCCTTCTGTGCTTTTTCTTTCAGATGGTGCTCCTTCTTTGTCCGCCATGACATCGAAAGTACAACCAAGTCCTTATAGATACGTCCGTTGAGTACCGCTTGCTCGAAGAACACTCTCTGTAAACATGGCTCCGTCTTCTTCTGTGGTTTAATGGCTGTGGGTTGCTGCGGGCGTGCAGACTTACTTCCACCTTCGGGTGCCGCATACTGGTTTGCTGACTTCTGCTGTGTCCGACCCGACCGAGGCTACGCTAAATAGCCATATAGAGAAAGGCTTTTTTGTCGCTGTTGGGTTCAAATAAATATGCGGATCTTCAAGGGGGGGTGATACGAACTAGGGACAGTTTTATAAATGGTAAAAAGTTCCGCACAGCTACTTTAAGTTTCACATTATTATGCATCGCTTCAAGCCTTGATAAAATGCAGACAGGTGAATTATAAAAAATGTGTCCCCCGTACAGTCGTCATGAATGTTGAAATTAGCCATAGAGACCAAAACTGTTTTTGTACCAGGCTGTAAACATGTTTATTTCTGCTATTAAGTTGGACATTTTAACATGGAGGTCTGTGGGGACTGACTCGCTCTTGGAGCCAGCCTCAAGTGGACATTAGAGGAACTGCAGGTTTTGGCACCTCAGCGTTGGCTTCATTTTTCAGCCCTGGAGGTTGACACTTTGTTAAAAGACAAACTACTCAACATCCCCTCTGTAGCTGCTCAGTATAAAATGTTGTCTATGTGTCACACAAACTTTATGTTTTATAACTGTTATGACTAAAAGTTAAACTCCATCCAGCAGTCATGTGTTCATTCTGTATTCTGTGTAATGTTCACTCTAACTAACACACACACACACACACACACACACACACACACACACACACACACACACACACACACACACACACACACCAGCAGACACACACACACACCAGCAGACAACCGGTCTAATTGCAGTTGGCCGGTCCTCACAGTCGACATGATTTCCTTCATCTGCGTCTCTGCTGAGGGTTTAAAGTCTGGCGCACGTCCAGAGAACAGACTGTGGTGGAAACCAAAATATCTGCTGCAGCAGGAAGCTCACAGACGACAGCTGAACCCCGCTGCATGCTGGGAACAGAAGGGTCAAAGGTCAACTGAACACTGTCAAATATTTAGAGTCTTTCTCCTCGTTTGGTCTGATCCCCTCATCATCCCTCCTCTCTCCTTTCCTTCTCTTCTCTTTGTTTCCTTTTACTCCTTTCCCCTCGTCCTTCATCATCCTCTCTTCTCCTCGTCTGAATATCCCCATGTCTCCTTTGTTCCATCAAGTTTCTTCCTTCTTTCTTTCCTCTCCTTCACTACTTTTTGTTTTATTGGTGACTTTATTTCTTCCTCATTGCATTTCTTTTTCTCTCTTCCTCCTTGGTTCCTCTCCTTGCCTACATGTATTTCCTCTCCTTTATTCCCCCCTACCTTTCTAGTCTTTTATCCTTTTCTGTTTCCACCTTTCCTTTATCTTCTCTGCCTTCTTTCCTTTCTTCTTCTCATACATCCTTTGTCATCCCTTCCTCCTTTCTGCACCTCTCATACTCATCCCCTCCTTTTCTTTATCTCATTTCCTTTGTTTGTTTTTCCCCCTGCTGGATTTCTTTCCTTTTCTGCCTCCTTTCCTATTTTATTTGGCCTCCTTTCCTCCTTTTTTCACGCCTAATCCCTTTACTTTGTTTTCTCCCTGTCCCCTCTCTTGATTCCTTTCCTTTGCTGCCTCCTATCATGTCCCTTTTTTCTCTCCGCGTTTCTATTTTCCGTCTTCTTTTCTTTTTGCCTTATTTCCTTTTTCCAGTTTTCCCCTCCTCTGTGTTCATTTCCTTCTCTATCTCCTTCTTTGTTAGTTTCATCTATCCTTACCTTATCTCCTCTCCTTATAAACTTCACACTCATCTTCTCCTTTATTCTGTTCTTCATCCTTCTCCCTGAATTATTTTTCCTTCTGTTCCCTGTTTTGTTTCCTTTCCTTCTGTCTCCTATCCTCTCTATCTTTTCTCCCCTTGTGTCTCCTTTGTTCTTGTCCTCTTTCCTTTCCTTCTTCACCACCTCCCGGTCTTATCTCCTCTTCTTTTCTCTATTTTCGCCTTTCAGTTTTCATAAATATCTTTCCTCCTCTCACCTCCTCATTTCCTTTCTTCCTTTACTTTCCTCTCCTCTTGAATCAAGCAGGACTCAGGTGTGTTTTAATGTCTGTATGTTAGAGTGTGTTTGTGTGTCAGCGTGTTTGCATGTTGATGTGTATGACTCTGTGTGTGTGTGTGTGTGTGTGTGTGTGTGTGTGTGTGTGTGTGTGTTGTGCAGCGGTTAGCTTTGGCTCCATGTTCTATTATTATCATCCCTTCAGTGTGTAGGCGTCCATTAGGCAAACTCATATGCAACAATATGCAGATTCCTCCATTTGCATGGATCATAAACTCCTGCAGGCCTTCTGCTACATCATCATCATCATCATCATCACTACCACCATCATCATCATCATCATCACCATCATCTCCATCAGCAGCTGCCGGCGGCGGCGGGCGACGAGCTGAACATCACAGGAAGTAAATTTGTGCCCCGATTCACTCAGCGATGCTTTCATTAGTTTTCACCCGCGGTGAGAGAGTCAGCGAAGGCGTCATGTGAACATATGCAGCGTGATGTCATCCGCCACAGCACGCCAACATCACATGGTTAATTTACAAAAGAACTGTTTAAGAAGCCTTTTATTTGAAGAAACATGAGAGGATATTTTTAAACTGAAACGTTCCCTCGAAATGTTTTTGATAAAAACAAAACAGCTCCAGTCAAAATAAAATCAATTAAATGTATTTATTTTAAAGTTACCTGTCTGAAAGTTAAAGAAAAACAAAACAGAATTTAAAGAAGACAAAGAGGAGAAAAGGCCACAGACAAAACAAATTAGTCTTTATGTAATGAAACAGATGTCTGAAAACAAAGGATCACATTCTGTTAACTTCCCCTTTTTGTTTCTATGAATTAAAAAAGTATCAGCTGCACAACTGTTCCACCAAAACTTTTCAAAACAAACAAACAAACAAACAAGATGTCTCATTTTCAGTAACTTCTTCTTTGGAAGAAACCAACATGGCTGCCTGGATGTTTGGAACAAGTGTGTGTGTGAGCAGCCCAATGACCAGAGTAAAATGTTTCCACGTCCACATACAACGTCCAAGGTACCCTGGGTGTTAACGTTTGCATACAGTCTCTTTCAAAATAAATGCACTATGTTGGTACAACACAGCAAATTGGTGTTTTTCTCCTTCAACAACAAACACACGTGGTTGTGTTTAGGCAATAAAAGGAAGTGGTTTGATTTAGGAAAAAACAACAGCGTTTGGCTTTAGAAGCTTACGGGACGCAAACACCACTCTCAGGTGAAAGTCGGTGTCTGTTGGACCCATCCATCACTCCCGTCTACTCGGACATTCGCCTTCTTAACTTTCGTTCTTGTCCGCCGTGTTTCCCCCTGATGCCGCCAGACACAGCTGAACTTTGACAGAAACCTGCTGCATATCATGCTGACGTTAAAGGACGCCTTTTTGCAGTGGTCTCTGATGCTGCAAGTCACTGTCCAAGCTTTTCAATGACTTCAGAGTGAGACTGGGCTCGCAAACCACAAACATGTTACCTTTGTACATTTCAGACGTATCTTATCAATGTTTCTTAAGTGATGTAGTATCTGACTTTCATCAGGAGGTGGAGGGGTTGGTGGATGTTGTGTCACCAAGGAGAGACGCCTGCCAAGCCCAAGATCAACAAACAACAAAACCGGGCTTGCCGGAAATTCTTGCATTGACATGACTTGAAAACATTAAAGAGAGTTTAATACTTTTCAGGAGATATATAGTCAGAAATGAAATAATATAATAATTATGTTTTCTTTAGTGTATAATAACCTGAAAATAAGAGTTGTTGTTTTTTATTATCTTAAGCCCAGTTCAGACCCAAAGATTCACAATGAGACGAGTTGAAACAGGCAACTACTTGATACACTCTGTAACGTTGTAAAAAGCTGCTGGTTGACAGGAAGTGACCACCATGAGACGGCGTATCGTCTCTAGTCGACAACTCTCTGTGCTTCTGATCTGTAACGTTGACAGGAAGTGACCACCATGAGACGGCGCATCATCTCTAGTCAACAACTCTCTGTACTTCTGATCTGTAACGATGACAGGAAGTGACCACCATGAGACGGCGTATCGTCTCTAGTCAACAACTCTCTGTGCTTCTGATCTGTAACATTGACAGGAAGTGACCACCATGAGACGGCGTATCGTCTCTAGTCAACAACTCTCTGTGCTTCTGATCTGTAACATTGACAGGAAGTGACCGCCATGAGACGGCGTATCATCTCTAGTCAACAACTCTCTGTGCTTCTGATCTGTAACGCTGACAGGAAGTGACCACCATGAGACGGCGTATCATCTCTAGTCAACAACTCTCTGTGCTTCTGATCTGTAACATTGACAGGAAGTGACCACCATGAGACGGCGTATCATCTCTAGTCAACAACTCTCTGTACTTCGTTCTGATTTGCAGCTTTTCAGACTTATTTTGTGGCTGAATATAATTTGTAGCTTCTTAAAATCTGAATGAGGATAGTGATAGTGAGATACTGGCTACAGTGATGAAACAAAACCAGCATCAGATGGACTGTGTTCATAATCAATATGCCACAATAATATAAATAACCAGCGCCAATTCATCAGTCAGTGAGAATATGTGTGTGTGTGTGTGTGTGTGTGTGTGTGTGTGTGTGTGTGTGTGGGCGGGGCATAAGCACATACAGCGATCAGCAGCAGTGACCAAACCGAAACAGAGGGCTCGGCGGGGATGGAGCACCTGCATCTAGAGCACCAGAGGAAACAGTGATTTGTCCTGGATGAAAGGCCAGGGGAACACCAACATCACTCAGATTCACCCTCAGAGGACCCTGAGTGCCACACTGTATAGAAAGCCATGCAGTAGTATTTGAGATACTTCGGTTCGGATCAAAGTCATAGATGGACAGACGTACCATGCAGCTAGCATGATAGCGTCCTTTAAACTTGTTGGCAGCTGTGTAACAAACTCGTAGATGAACTTGAAGATGCAGCTTCAGTCCTTCGGTCTGTGAGTCGAGACAGTTTCACTGGATGTTGTTTGAAGAAGAACATAATCAATGTGTTCCTGATTCTGGCTTCACTTAAATCCTTTCTAATTTAACTCTTGACAAGCCTTTACTTGTTTTCAGTAAACAAGTGTAATTTAGCATGACAACAGGCTGTTGTTGGATCTTTTAACAAGGCAGTGATGTTGGCTTCAGTGGTTGGATGAACGTAGGCGCTGCTGGATGCTGCCTGTTGATTACAAGTGGTTTCCTGTTCTACTACTGGCTGTGGGTGGACGACAGCTCTGCTAATTAATGCAACCATCAACACTAAGTACGAGTGTGTGAAATGATTATCCAAATCTCAGAAATATGCAGTCTGGTCAGGGGGATAATGTTTGTTAAATTTTTTGTAATTGTTTCCTCAAATTAGTACTTAATAATTCAAGTCCTCACATTACAAATCAGACTCCATTTTATAATGTGTCCACTCTCATTTTTATTTATTTATTAGACAGTGCTGATTATGAGACAGCCCCCACAACCGCAGCACTCATTTCTGACAGAATAGAATAAGATATATTTTATATTTTACCTCTGCAGCTCCTTGTCAGCCGCCAGGTGGGTGTAACGCTGCAGCAGGGTTATGATCCATAGCTGGGTTCCCACGTATGAAGCTGATCACTGTAAAGCTGCAGGTAGCTCTGCTGGCAGAATCAACCTCCGTGTCTTTCACCTGGTGGGCGAAGATTTCGCCCCTCCACAAAAATGTGTACATTGTGTTGTAACAGTCTGGATGGCTTCAACATTTAAGAGTCAAAATGCACATTTAGTTTCCTGTAATGAGGTGTGTTTCGTAAAGAAGCATGTGCAGCACAAACTCACTGCTCAAATCACTTAAATCACACATCAGATCTTGATGAACGAATTATACAAGTGTAAAATCTTCACTGATGTACATTGTCCTGCACCAGGAGGAACCCAGGGCCCTCTGCACCAGCGTAAGGTCTGACAGACCCTCTGAGGATTTCATCCTGGTACCTAACAGCAGTCAGGGTACTGTTGGCTATGACATGGAGCCACCGCTAAAAAAAACAATCGTGCTGGATGATGTCACAGGCAGCATAATGTTCACCACGGCGTCTCCAGACTCTTTCACGCCTGTCACATGTGCTCAGTGTGAACCTGCTCTCATCTGTGAAGACAACGGGGCGCCGATGGTGGACCTGCCAGTCCTGGTGTTCTCTGGCGAATGATTGAGCTGCACGGTGCTGGACTGTGAGCACAGGTCTCACTAGAGGACGTGGGGCCCTCATGCCACCCTCATGCAGTCTGTTTCTGACAGTGTGGTCAGAAACATGCACACCAGTAGCCTGCTGGAGGTCATGTTGTAGGGCTCTGGCAGTGCTCCTCCTGTTCCTCCTCACACAGAGGAGCAGATAGCGGTCCTGCTGCTGGGTTGATGCCCTTCTACAGCCCTGTGCAGCTCTCCTGGTGTAACGGCCGGTCTCCTGGTATCTGGTCCATGCTCTTGCAACCAACCTTAAAATCATGTGTGGACAGCCCCCAATTAAAATTGATTTCTCACCTGGGGAACTGATCACCAGAGCTGTGATTTGCCAGGAAGTATCTTTTAGGTTATTGTCTTTATAATGACGGGACTGTGGGTCGTTTAAATCTGGATATTTCTCAACCTCAACAACAAGTCTCTCCTCATCCATTCTTCATCACTTACAAGACACAGCAACAGCTACAGAGTTCTCTTTGCATTTGATTCCAGGTCGGCGAGGCTGGAAATAGGATAGTGGCATGACGTGGCACAGGGTGGCGTGTCCAGGAGCACCAACATGTGTCTAGCTGCCACTGGTGTGGGGCTGTACACTGAAAATTATAGGGACATATTTTTGATGCGTGACGTTTTGGCCTTTAACTTCCACATGGTTAAGTGATGAACATGAGAAGCAGAAATCGCATCATGCTGCACCATATATACAACTTTTGCTGCTAATTAAAAAACAATAATTTGCTCCTGTGTTAGCATGAAGCTACAGAGAGAGCTACACAGTATTTATGCCAAACTTTTAAACTTTAAAACTCAAATTTCTATGCACAAAGCCAAATACCAACAGTGTTAGAGCACATTCTTGGGAGCAAATTTGGAATCTGGCCTCTAAATTCTTTAAAGTCTGCAAATTCATCTTTTAAACATATCTCAAACCAGTGGTTCAGATGTTACAAACTGGTCCTTTCTGCGAGGCATTACTTCCAAAAAAGAGAATAATTTTTAAATATTTAACCTGTAAGAAATTTGTTTCTATTATAACAGGCGTGATGTATATTTAATGAAAACTCTCAAGATCTTGAGAAACTCTGCACTGCTTATTAACTACAATTTGAAATAAGAGTTTTGCATGAAGCTTTTTTGATTCATCATTTGTATCTTTTCACCCAATTTGTCTTCCCACTGCTCCTCTGTTGTTTGAGACTTTGACAGGAACATTGTCAGAATTAGACTTATTATTTGACCCCAGACCCAACATACCACACATTTTACAGTCTTTATCAGAAGCATGCACACCATTACAAGCAATCATTCTTTCCCAGTGATGGTTGTTTCCCCTCCAGCAGCAGCATCATCTGGTGAGCCGGTGGTGGTCCGCAGACCTCCCTCCTCTATCCCACCCACTGTCAACACATCCCCCCCAGTCTTCATCGATTTCCACAGAGCAGATTCCTCCCCGCCGAACAGTTCCCTCCTTGTACGACGAGAGCTCGTCCCTGACAGCTGAGGCCGCATCGTAGCCCGTGGCGATTGTCTGGAGTGGACGGACACACGGAGCAGACAATGACTCGCCTCAAAGCAGCAGCAGATGTCCAAGTGATTGCTGCAGACGCTGTCTTTCATTAGACAGCCGACAGCTCTGCTCACAGCCGCTCTCACTGATTGGATGAAAAATATATAAAAAAGAAGAGGGCTGCTCTCCTTAGAGTTCAAGTGGCAGTTTGCACAATATGGGCTATTGTAGATGAGAGTATTTTTGTACCAAACGGGAGCTGTATTATCGAAGAAAGAGCAAGAGGCTTTCATGTGGCCATCAGGGACCTTGAGATTAAACTGCTGCTCAGAGCTGCTGGCGAACTGATTTGTACTTTTAGCAGAAAAATATTCATGGGTTCAGCTTTGACATAAATATCATTCAGATTAATAAACTGAAATACAGCTTCCCTCTCTTCTGACATAACTCTGCTGGCATGATAAAAAACAAGCCTGATGGTTTTTCTGGAATGAAAGTTTCTGTGATCATTATTGTGTTGATATTCACGGTCACTGTACCACTTAGAAAAACTCCCCTTCAGCCCAGAGTCTGGTGTCAGGAAGTACATGTGAGCTAACGAGGAAATAAGTATTCATATCGTGTGTCTTATTAAAGAAAGGAAGTCTTTTTGAGTCCATTTTCCCTGAAGTAAAGTTAGCTGTTCATAAAAGAGAAGAGGCTGATCTTTGACCTTTTGTAACTGACCTTTCTGGGTCATAATCTTCAGCTTCTTTACTCTGTGTGGTGTCTTTTCTTCTTCTGACGTCTTCAGAGAAGAAGAAAACATCCACTCTGCAGACGCAGAGCAATGAGCTGGATTTTCATTTTGCAGTATCCTTTATTTCACCTGAATTTGTGATTCATGTCATAAATGACTGATTTCAGCAGAGAAAATATAATTTAAATTTGTGTCAAGAATGCAAGCATCACAACAGCGGTCACGTGACACTGAAGCCACCGTCTATACCAGCTCTCCCTGGTCTGAGCATCTCAAACCACAAGCAGCAAAAGAAGCAAGGAGATGTTTTATAAACTTTTCAAAATGCTTTCCACAGTTCGTTTAAAAATCACACAGTACAGGATCAATAAATAAACAGCAATAAGATAAGATCATCTTTTGTTTGTTCCATGGCGGGGAAATTTGCAACATTACAGCAGCAAAGGGATCATGCAAACAGGACGCATCATTAAAAAAAAACAAAACACAAAGCATTACAATAAGTACGTATGAGTAAAAAGAGACACACAGATCAGTAAAAGAGGACTCTGACAAAACAGCAATAAAATAAGTAAGCAGCAAATAAAACAAAATATAATAAAAAGACAGACTGAACAGCTGATTTCACAATAAAGGATAAAACATGCTGTTAGAAACAATAAAACCAAAGAACAAGCTCAGAAAATAAAGATAATATGATAAAAAATTAAATGATTAAAGTGTTAAAATAATGATGATGTAGCATATGTGGTCATTTAAAGTGACGTGGCAAGGTAGTAGTGTTTTATTGGGCATCAACCTTGCGTTCATGTGTGCCTTGAAAAAATTTTAAGTGTAAATAAATGCTGCAGAATCAGTTGAGCTGCTGCTGACAGCTGCATGAATTAAGGCCTTGTACACATGAACAGGGGTACGAGGTTTTTCTTCCTTGGTTCTACAAAATGAACGAGCACTGTTTTAAAAAATTCTCCATCCAAATCAAAATGCATCAACGTAACTGAAGCACGGCCAAGGAGGACAGCCCATCGTTCTGACGGCCCAAAACTCTGAAGCCCCATTAGTCCAAAAAATGTCTCATTGGATCGAGGGCCCATCTCTCCGACAGTCTGTTATCCAAAAAACAAACACCAGCTTCTCTTCTTTTTCTTCCAGAAAAAATTTTCATATTGATGTTGATTCTGGAAACTACTGATCTGTTATATTTGTCATCGTGGTTCATGTATGGTTAGATTTAGACAGAGAAACCACTCAGTCATGGTCAGGTGGCACAAACGTCGCTGACAAAAGCAGGGACAGGTTGGTGAAAAATGGTGGCTCTGAGAAACGCAGTACAGGGTCAGTAAAAACACCTGGGATCCATGGCTCATACACTGTGTAGAGTAGATGAAAACACATGAGATGGGTGGCTAAAACGCCGCAGAGAAATGCAGCAGGGAAACACCAGAAAGGGTTGGTTAAAAACTCCCAAGATCCGTGGCTCAAACAAGGTGAAGGATTGATAAAAACATGGAGATGGGTGGCTCAAACACTGCAGTGAGACACCAAAAAGGGTCGATGGCTTGAGCACAGCAGGAAAACGCTGGAAAGGTTTGGTAAAAACAACTAGGATCCAAGGCTCAAACAAGGTGAAGGATCAAAAAAACATCTGACATGTGTGGCATTAGCACCGCAGGGAAACACAGCAGGGAATCACGGGAAAGGTTTGGTAAAAACACACAAACACATGAAGGGAGATGGGTGGCTCAAATGCTGCTGGGAAACTGACACTAACTGCTGGGAGTGTGATATGTCGAAAAAACGGGATTTTGGAGCAATGGATGTTGTCTTTGGGATAGCTGGCTGTCGGAGAAATGGGCTTTCAGTCCAGTGGGACATTTTTTGGACTAACAGGGCTTTGGTATTTTGGGCTGTCAGAATATTGGCGTGGAGCACACCAAACAAACTGCCGTCGACTTAACTGTAGTCTTAAAGCCATACAAAGAAGATGTTGGCCAATCAGATGCCTGACAAAAAACCTACTGGAAGACTACCTGGCTGTAATGGCGCATTGAAGCAAGTAAAAAGTAGCCTGTTTTGGCCACGTCCACCAATTGCAGGAAATGTCGCCTCAGCTGTGACACAGTAGAAGATAATGGCACACGTTTCTCTGTCTACACATCAGGGTAAATTGAGTTGTTCGCACCAGTGGTTAAAGATGTCCAAGCCAGAAGGTGATTCTGGCTTGGCGGTACAGGGCTTTGAGGTGTTTTATCGAGGTCTGTTTGAGGTCTTGATCCTTGTTGTTAAGTCCAACAGAGAGGACTAGGATCTTGGTGGAGGGCCTGACCAGTGTTTGTTCACAGGTGTTGAGGAAGTGATACATGTTGGCTCCAGGGTAACTGTCTAGTTGGATTTGTGAGTTGTGGTGAGGAGGGAATCTACTGATATTGGAGTCGCCGAGGATGACTATTGGTTTCCGGGGCTTGAAATGCCAGTCCTGCAATTTATGGTTGGGTCTGGCGAGATGGTATGTGGGGCATGAATCGTTAGAACCCCCGGCTGCAGGACCAAAATGGTCAGACAGTCGGGCCTCGCACACTGTTTGAGTTGAGGGTTCAGATTGGGCTGTAGGTGACCATCTGAGTCCCACCCATCACATTGAATGCACTCTCACTCTGTGTTGTTTTAGGGGTAGTGTGGTTGGAGGAGGCCTGCTGCCCGACCAAATCGGTCCGTTCACCAGGGCGATCTGTATGGTCAGACAGTCGGGCCTCGCACACTGTTTGAGTTGAGGGTTCAGATTGGGCTGTAGGTGACCATCTGAGTCCCACCCATCACATTGAATGCACTCTCACTCTGTGTTGTTTTAGGGGTAGTGTGGTTGGAGGAGGCCTGCTGCCCGACCAAATCGGTCCGTTCACCAGGGCGATCTGTGGGGGCTAAGCAGATGGAGGAAATGGAGTCATGTGTGATGACGGCAACATTGGATTTATTATTGGATGTGCTTAAGGTAACTGTGTCAAAGTCTAGGCGGGTGAATGGTTGTACCTGGGGTGGTGTATGGACTTGAACCCCAACCTCCCAGGTTGTGGTCTGCAGTTGAGGTGGTATGTCATGGAGGTGGGTGGGAGGAGGTGAGGTTACAGTGGGTTTGGTCAGCTGCTGTAGGGGCACAGGAGGCAGTGAGGTGAGATGAATTTTGGCTGTATTGTTCGTGAGGACAGGGAGAACTGGTGGAAGTTGTGAGTCTGGTAGAGTAGGCTGACATCAAAATGAGTAGGTAATGATTCAGTACTCATTACCTACTCATTTTGATGTCTCACTTTACCTTAGGGTACACAAAAAGGGTAGGTAATGATTAAGTAATAGTTAGTTCCTCATTAGTTCCTCAGTAACTACTCAATCGTTCCTCATTAGTTCCTCATTAGTTCCTCAGTAACTACTCATTCGTTCCTCATTAGTTCCTCATTAGTTCCTCAGTAACTACTCTAATTTTGTGTACCTTAGTTCCTCAGTAACTACTCATTCGTTCCTCATTCGTTCCTCAGTAACTACTCTAATTTTGTGTACCTTAGTTCCTCAGTAACTACTCATTCATTCCTCATTAGTTCCTCATTCATTCCTCATTAGTTCCTCAGTAACTACTCATTCATTCCTCATTAGTTCCTCATTCATTCCTCATTAGTTCCTCAGTAACTACTCATTCGTTCCTCATTAGTTCCTCATTCGTTCCTCAGTAACTACTCTAATTTTGTGTACCTTAGTTCCTCAGTAACTACTCATTCATTCCTCATTAGTTCCTCATTCATTCCTCATTAGTTCCTCAGTAACTACTCATTCATTCCTCATTAGTTCCTCATTCATTCCTCATTAGTTCCTCAGTAACTACTCATTCGTTCCTCATTAGTTCCTCATTAGTTCCTCAGTAACTACTCTAATTTTGTGTACCTTAGTTCCTCAGTAACTACTCATTCGTTCCTCATTAGTTCCTCATTAGTTCCTCAGTAACTACTCTAATTTTGTGTACCTTAGTTCCTCAGTAACTACTCATTCGTTCCTCATTAGTTCCTCAGTAACTACTCTAATTTTGTGTACCTTAGTTCCTCAGTAACTACTCATTCGTTCCTCATTAGTTCCTCATTAGTTCCTCAGTAACTACTCTAATTTTGTGTACCTTAGTTCCTCAGTAACTACTCATTCGTTCCTCATTAGTTCCTCAGTAACTACTCTAATTTTGTGTACCTTAGTTCCTCAGTAACTACTCATTCGTTCCTCATTAGTTCCTCAGTAACTACTCATTCGTTCCTCATTAGTTCCTCAGTAACTACTCTAATTTTGTGTACCTTAGTTCCTCAGTAACTACTCATTCATTCCTCATTAGTTCCTCATTCATTCCTCATTAGTTCCTCAGTAACTACTCATTCATTCCTCATTAGTTCCTCATTCATTCCTCATTAGTTCCTCAGTAACTACTCATTCGTTCCTCATTAGTTCCTCATTCGTTCCTCAGTAACTACTCTAATTTTGTGTACCTTAGTTCCTCAGTAACTACTCATTCATTCCTCATTAGTTCCTCATTCATTCCTCATTAGTTCCTCAGTAACTACTCATTCATTCCTCATTAGTTCCTCATTCATTCCTCATTAGTTCCTCAGTAACTACTCATTCGTTCCTCATTAGTTCCTCATTCGTTCCTCAGTAACTACTCTAATTTTGTGTACCTTAGTTCCTCAGTAACTACTCATTCATTCCTCATTAGTTCCTCATTCATTCCTCATTAGTTCCTCAGTAACTACTCATTCATTCCTCATTAGTTCCTCATTCATTCCTCATTAGTTCCTCAGTAACTACTCATTCGTTCCTCATTAGTTCCTCATTCGTTCCTCAGTAACTACTCTAATTTTGTGTACCTTAGTTCCTCAGTAACTACTCATTCGTTCCTCATTAGTTCCTCAGTAACTACTCTAATTTTGTGTACCTTAGTTCCTCAGTAACTACTCATTCGTTCCTCATTAGTTCCTCATTAGTTCCTCAGTAACTACTCTAATTTTGTGTACCTTAGTTCCTCAGTAACTACTCATTCGTTCCTCATTAGTTCCTCAGTAACTACTCTAATTTTGTGTACCTTAGTTCCTCAGTAACTACTCATTCATTCCTCATTAGTTCCTCATTCATTCCTCATTAGTTCCTCAGTAACTACTCATTCATTCCTCATTAGTTCCTCATTCATTCCTCATTAGTTCCTCAGTAACTACTCATTCGTTCCTCATTAGTTCCTCATTCGTTCCTCAGTAACTACTCTAATTTTGTGTACCTTAGTTCCTCAGTAACTACTCATTCATTCCTCATTAGTTCCTCATTCATTCCTCATTAGTTCCTCAGTAACTACTCATTCATTCCTCATTAGTTCCTCATTCATTCCTCATTAGTTCCTCAGTAACTACTCATTCGTTCCTCATTAGTTTCTCATTCGTTCCTCAGTAACTACTCTAATTTTGTGTACCTTAGTTCCTCAGTAACTACTCTAATTTTGTGTACCTTAGTTCCTCAGTAACTACTCATTCATTCCTCATTAGTTCCTCATTCATTCCTCATTAGTTCCTCAGTAACTACTCATTCATTCCTCATTAGTTCCTCATTCATTCCTCATTAGTTCCTCAGTAACTACTCATTCGTTCCTCATTAGTTCCTCATTCATTCCTCAGTAACTACTCTAATTTTGTGTACCTTAGTTCCTCAGTAACTACTCATTCGTTCCTCATTAGTTCCTCATTAGTTCCTCAGTAACTACTCTAATTTTGTGTACCTTAGTTCCTCAGTAACTACTCATTCATTCCTCATTAGTTCCTCATTCATTCCTCATTAGTTCCTCAGTAACTACTCATTCGTTCCTCATTAGTTCCTCATTCGTTCCTCAGTAACTACTCTAATTTTGTGTACCTTAGTTCCTCAGTAACTACTCATTCATTCCTCATTAGTTCCTCATTCATTCCTCATTAGTTCCTCAGTAACTACTCATTCGTTCCTCATTAGTTCCTCATTAGTTCCTCATTAGTTCCTCAGTAACTACTCTAATTTTGTGTACCTTAGTTCCTCAGTAACTACTCATTCGTTCATCATTAGTTCATCATTAGTTCCTCATTAGTTCCTCAGTGACTACTTTAATTTTGTGTACCTTATTGTAAAGTGTTACCAAATATTGTTTACTGATATGTCTGGTCTCTGCAGTGGGTGGTTCAGTGAGATTACTGGTGGTTGGTTGGGTGAACGGTGTATGTGTCTGGGGTTGTCTGGTCCTGTATGTTGGGTGTGTGGTGAGTGACACAAGTGATGGTTTCACCCTGGAAGGAGTTTTACAAAAGATCAGTTCTCAGTGACCTAAACACAGTTTGTGTGTGAAAAAAGGTCAAAGCACACACTGTTGTACGTGTGGACTGGGTTGCATTGAGACCCGCGATTAAAAAAGGTGTCTGACATGCTCGCTGTGTGGACCCGGGGTCAGCCATCGCAAGGCATTCAAACATCCTGCAGAGTTTTCCTTCTTGTTTCAGATGTGAGCCGCAGACCCATTGAAGAGTTTATAATAAGTGGTTTCAAGTTCTTGGAGCAGCTCGGAGGAAACAACAGGGCCAAAAGTGCAAAGATCAGTCAGTTGCTCTCACATTTACGCTGCATCCCAACTGGAAATGTATTCATAAAAAGTTCTTCAGGTTTGAGTCCCACAGTCAGGACGCAGGGCAGGTCAGATCGGCTTTGTGTGCACGCTGACAATGAGGAAGTGTGTGGAAATTATTTCTATTCTTTCTGTAGAACAAGTTTTCTTATAGCAAGGCCACAGATGCATGCGTTTTTATAAAAGAATGTATTTATTTTTCAGTGTCTTTTATTCCAAAGAAATACATTTCCCGGGGTGTCGGTGGCTTAGTGGTAGAGCAGGCTCCCCATGTACAAGGCTGTCGCCGCAGCGGCTCGGGTTCGACTCCAGCCTGTGACCCTTTGCTGCATGTCACTCGCTATCTCTCTCCCCCTTTCACACTTGTCTGTCCTATCAAATAAAGGCTAAAAATGTCCCCCCCCCCCCAAAAAAAAAAGAAAGAAATACATTTCCCTCCTTGCACTACTTACTTTCTTTGCAACCTCAGATCTGTTCTTTTTAAACCAGCTGAGAAAACGTCTCCTCTTTTCCCAGCGTTCTCTGCTCCAGTCCTCACATAATGAGTCAGTTTCTCCTCTCCAATGTGCGGCCATCTCATGGTCACATTTCAACCAGCTCCTTGCGATGGCCTTTTCACATGCAGCTATCAGGATTCTGCAGAGACACGTAGGCATCCATCTGCCCACACTGACTCCAGCAGTGTTGCTGTTTACTCAGCTCTTTATTTTTTGTGTGGGGTGTAATTCATCCATCTGAATTCCCTCCATCTTTAAGAGCTGCTGGATGTTTGTTGCATTCTATTATTTATGATCTTGTAGTTTGTTTCATATATTTTGTTCAGTTCCTGAGTGATCGGCACTCCCAGGTATTTTATTGATTTCAGATCTGAGTGTTGTGGTTATGGCAACTTGCTTCTGAGGAGTTTCACAATAAACTGTGGTGCTGAGTTTTACTCTACTGATGTGTGTGTGTGTGTGTGTGTGTGTGTGTGTGTGTGTGTGTGTGTTGTTTTCCTGCACTGGAACTCTAAAGGCCTTTACACACTGCGTGCATTTTTTAATCCGTCATCCAACAAAATTCATGATGCACAGAAACTCTGCACACTGAGTAAGATGCATTTTATTGTTCTGTTCATTATGAAAATTATGAGACAAAGTGTTAACACACTTTTGTTCCCTTTCTTCTCTGCACTGGAGTTACCTCCCTGGATTTCTCCGCTCTCTCCGTATCTTGTGTTTGCCACCATGGCTGACAATGCGCTCTCATCCCAGCTTGTCAAATATGGCTGCTTTGTAAATGCAGTTCCATCGGTGTCTGTAAACATACCTAACATTGAGCATAAATGAGCCACTGCACAGCCCGTTCGAGGTGGGAATGTCACGCATTACTCCGCCTTGCTGTTTTGTACAACAGGTACTATCATGGGATGGAGGGACAGAGTTTTCTTGCCTTTAAGCCTGCAGCAGTAACAGCGCATAAATAACTGTGTTAAAGGGACAGCCGACAAGACAGGACCAGTGTAAAGTTTTGAAGATGTGTTATGTTTGCGACCAAAAGTGTTTTCAACCCAACCGCTTTGTCTGTACTCGATAGATGCAAACAGTCTTTTCAAAATAAAAGTCCGTCTGTATAACACCTCGTATTCACGTTTACTATTTGTGCAACAAAAGTATGTAGAAAACATCATGATTTGGCACGACAAACACACAGGAAGCACTCGATGTAGGGACTTTCCAGCTTTTTATATTACATGGTTACCGGCAGCATTTCGAACTGAGGCCATCCAGAGATGTATCATACCACCGTGACAGGTTCCATCTGTCCCTATTGTAAACTGACACCGCCTCTCCGCGTATGATCCTGCCGTGACGGGTGCAATCCCGCCGACCGGCATTGTACCATAGTGCTTCGAAAGGTTTCGTCCAGCCACGTTAT